>NW_010526580.1:0-42272 GCF_000687285.1 Phaethon lepturus
GGATGTGGCACTTCAGGACACGGTTTAGTGGATATGGTGGTACTGGGTTGATGGTTAGACTTGATGATCTTAAGTGTCTTTTCCAACCTTAATGACTCTGTGATTCTGTGACCTTTCTCCACATGGGAAGTTTAGTTTAGACGATTCATTTAAAAGGGGCTTTTTTTAAGTGGCATGTGATTACATGAAAACTTCATCTGTTTCTAGGTCTATCAGCAACAAGCCAGTCATAAGACTTGACAATCGAAACCCATGCAAATTTGGCAGCATTGAACAACAACAAATTGCTGCAGTTTGTTAAAAGTTTTGTGGGGAGCATTGCCTTCTCTGATACTCCCTCACTTTTATGCCAGCGTGTCAGCGATTTCTGAGTTGTTGGTACAAGATGGAGACTCTCTGGACACACAGGGACAATAAGGTGCCAGCAGACTCTGTGATTAACTGGATTCCTTTGTACTTGGTTCTGCTTTAATAATACACCAAGGCTTTGCTCCTCTTGCCTCCATGCTTGTTGAAACTGTCGGATGCCTAAAATATGACCCTTTATGTGTAATCTTGCCTTTGGTTTTACAACAAAAGGAGTTAACTTGGCGACGGTACTTGGCCAAACTGTGGGCTTCTGACCTATGTCTCACCTTTTATTTCTTTTTCTAGAAGCAAAGGCAGCTGATATTATTTAAGTTGGTAATAATATCTGAAGCATGCCTGGAAATATCTGATAAGTTGCTTCATTCTTTTGATAAGAGAGGGAGGCAGAGAAAAACAGAGCTCAGTGTAAAGTATATTAAATGGCAGAGCACGTTTAATCTTCCCACCCCACACATTCAAGCCAGAATTCAGCATTTGTCATCAACAGTGTCCCCAGTAGCATTTCTAAAAACCGATTTGTCTTTGCTACAGCAGGTTGGTTTTTTTCTTTCTCAGATGGACACAATGGGTTGTTTGTTCTTTCTCCTTGGGCAACTGAATAATATGTGCACTAACCCACCTACCTCTGTGCTTCAAAATTCATGAAAATCAGCAAGTTGCACGCTACCCATTTTGACAGTATGGTAGCATGCTGTCAGCGCTAATATTCATTAATATGCATTGGCAATTGCTTGTGTTTTGAAATGCAGTATTCTACAGTTCCAAATAAAATGACAGATGAACGTAAAGAAGTTATCTTGAGGGACAGGTATATGAACACTTAGAGCATGTACATAAGCTCTTGTATGCCTGTTGTTGAATACTTCTCTCCTTATCTCTTTGCCATGCCTTGGAACTTCAGTGCACTTTATTTTAATGAATTTTAAGGATGATTGCAAACTTCATGAGAGCAGAGTTAAAGTCCTGAATAGATGCGTTGTCATAAACCTCTACCCAAGTAGTAGTAGTAGCAGAAGCTGTAATGTGTTACCCGCAACTGCATACATTTTATATTTTCTGGCTTTTCTCCATTATTTTAAAGTTTTACCACACCTACTGAACTGTCATACGAAAAATAAAAGAAGTTGGTTCCTTTACTGATGCTGACTGAAAGACTTGCCTATGAAATCCAGTGCTTCACCACAGCTGATGAGCTCAGAGGATATGTGAGAGGTTGATGTGCTTTTTTCCTACTCAGATTTTCACTGGAAAAAATACGTAGAAGAGGATTTTCAGCAGCCATCCCAAAATACTGTAGTGAATTCATGTTGAAGCCATGAGCTATACCTAGGAGCCCTGAGTCCCAGTGCTGCCACTTCCATTAGATTTCTTCCCTGTTGCTTGCAGGTAAAGATCCAGGCTTGTCCTGGCAGTTCGAACAACCGTGTGCACTCACATACGCATTTCTACTCATGTGGCTGTTTCAGTTTTCACTCGAGCTTTCTCAGATGTGTTCTTTTTATCTAGGCAGAAAATGAAGGTAGTAATTTGCCTGCTCCTGTGCTTGAGAGAAGAAAGCCTTTTCAATCATAGACATAAAGCCAGGGAGGAATGCAGGAGCGAGCCCTGCATTCTTATTTTGCAGGGACGTTTTCTTAGAGTAGAGGAGCTGGCCTTTTCCCAAGGGAACGAGGCTGCCTTTCGCATTTGCCTCTTGAGAACAAGAGCCCTCACACACACTAAAGCATCTCAAAAGGGAAAAGTATCTTTTTTAGCTTTCTTTTCTTCACTAAAACCACAGGACTTTGTTCCAGAGAACTCAGCACCTGTATGTGCAGTTGTTTTCCCACACTTGAGGTTCTGATTTATATAGAAGTTTTGGACTTGATATCAAAATCTGTGGCTTGTGCTAGGACAAAGATCAGTCAGGACAATGTCTGCTTTTGGCCCTCAAACCCCATCTTCGGAGGGCTGGCATTCATGAAACTTTGTTGTGAGACTGGTTTTGTCTTTGAGGTACGTAGCTTGAAAGATAAAGCCACTCTAAGTGGAACGCAAAACAAATCTCCTTTGTTGCATCAGGTAGCAGAAGTAGATGCTGGCCTGTGTTGACAAAGCAGACTTGTAGCACCTCTGTGATACAAGGGGTGAAGCATGTCCCTTACTAAGGAAAAATGTTTTCTGTTGTTCCTTTGAGTTTCCTTGTCTCTGGTGAATACTCCTTTTATTGTGGTGTTTTTCTATACGAATGGCTTAGAAAGGTGTCTTTGTATGCCATGCGCTATATAAGTTCTGTCTTCCCCAAATCGAGCATAGTAACAAGATAAACTAGCCAGACTGATTTGGCTGATTCTTCAAGATCAGTTGCACAAGTAATTCCTATTGCCTCAGATTTGCAATACTGCCCGTGAGTGGTTCAGAGGAGAGTGCGCTTTCTGGGGAATGGGGTTTTCTGGGTTTTACTAAAGGGCTGATTGGATACAAAGATTGTTAGACTAGTAAAAACAGAGAAAGATTGTAAATTGTTTCTATATACATTAGTATGACTGGTTTATTAATGTGCAGTGATGTAGATGTGAATTTATATGGGAGGATATAAGTGGTGTTTACCTAAGATAGAAGTAACTTCTTTTCTTAGGAAGATGAGTGAAATTTCCCCTACATCTCTTACCTGCTATGGAGTGGAATTTGACATGACGAACATGGGTGCTGAGAGAAAACTAGCAATACTAGATTCAGGCATGTCTTTAAATAAAGGACAAAAATAAAACTGTCAGTCAGCTCCATAGCTTATATTTAGCATGTCCATTTAAAGATCTACAGCTTGAGTATATCTGAAACTGATGCAGAGGAATGAATAAGAAACCATAGCACAAATTAGTGCAGGATGACATTCCGTTCCATGTGTAGCATGAAAGCGTTTGGCACCGTGAGCTCATTTTGATCTCACTTGTTGTGTCTTCTGCCTCCTACCAGCCTGGAAGAGAGCTGGAGCTGTGCCTTAGCCAGATTAACTCAACATGAATGATCTCTGATTTACTGAGAGTTTATCTAACTTATTTAACTTTTGTGACAGCAAGGATTGCTTAGATAGGGTTTCCCTCAGCCTACTGCCAGTGCTCAGTGATTCACTTGGTCTAGAAATGATAACAGCTCCTAGTGAAGTCCCTTCTCATCGTACTGGGAAAGAGACCCTATTGTACAGCAGCACCTTGGGTGGGAAGCAAAAGTTCCCCACACTTACAGGGTGAGACTAGGCACTGCACCACATGTGCAAAGGGATTTAGTTTGTTTTGAGATGTGATTACTCATACGAGTTTTCAGAGGTGCTGAAGTGCCTGATTCCTCTTTCATTTTTCCTGAAGGGGTGGATGCTTTGGAAACCTCCTAGTCTGCACTGTTAGCAACCCTGCCTACCTTTGAAAGTCTGGCTGCTGGGTTTTAGTCTGGAGGTTGGCTGCCTGGCAAGAAACTGTGGAAAAGTGCTGCTGTCAGCAAGGAAGAAGCAGCTCTAAGTTGATTTTCCCCTTTTATCAATGACTAAAACATACCTTCCCCCAGTCTAATTTCTGGGAGGCTCTCCTCAGGCCTTGTTTGCTCAGTGGCTTATAGCTAATACGCAGTGCTGAAACCTGAAGTTAACTCAACCATGTCAGGATAAACAGATGGCCATTTCCAAGGCGAAGATACTAAGCACTCTGTACAGGTTTTGCTGCGTGGTGAAAATCCGGGTAACGGAAACAGCCAAAAGTGAAGGCTGAATTATATCGGATTCCTGAGTCATCAACTATTGATGCAGAAGATCCTGCTACCTACGCTTTTGTGGCGATGCTGCTAAGTAGTATTTCCAGCCCTCTGGGCAATGACATCAAAGGATAGCGAAGATAAAAACAGGCCACTGTTGACTTTGAGAGAAATGTTGTATTTATACAGGCAGATGTTGAGGTAACTGAAAACTTTTAGACTGCTTTAATGAAACTTTGCCAATCCTCAACCTTCAAAAACTCAGACTCAGGCTTGCCTTCTCTTTGCTAAAATCACAGAGCTGGCATTGGGTGCCTCTGCTTCTTAGCGGAGGAGAGCTTCTTCCAAAATGAACGAGCTCCAGGAAGGAAGCAAGGTTTGCTGTGACCTGGCAGACCAGGGGGGTTGGCTGAGCCTTGTCTTTTGCCAGAGATGCCTCTCAATCATGACAACCTCCCCAGAGCAAGTGCAGAGATAGACCCTGTTTCTTACACAGGCATCTGGATGTCCACGTATAGGCTGCTGGTTTTGGGTCAGGTCTGGTTCCCATCTGGGGTGGTGCATTAATGTATTTATATCCCCAGCTCAGGCACTGGCACAGCTTTCTGCCACCAGCAGAGCAGTCCATGTGCTCTCCCATCAGCTGCAGATACCATTGTGTTTTCCAGACCTTTCAAGCACTCGATGTAAAGGAACACCACAGCTTTGTGTGGGATTTCTAAAACACCGAGGACGGTGCCTCGCAAAGCGTGCCTGGGCTGCGCATCTCTGATGAAAACGAGCAGACAAACCAGCAAAGCTGGTTTCCTCTCACTTTCTCTTGTAGCAAGACTCTCGGGAGTCTAGCACGGTGTGAGCTCTGATGTTTCCTGTGGTTGGGACATGCCCCTTGTGGATTCTTTGCTGTTTGTGCGTGCATTACCGCTTTTCCCTCAGCGCTGCTGCAGACAGGCTTTTCTCTTCTATCTAGCACCCATTTTAATGAACCTTACATCAATTTAGTACCTTTGAAATCTCCAACTCTGACATTCAAAAACTTATATGGAAGGGACAAGTGACATAGCGTGTTTTCATTAAAACCGCCTGTCGTGGTTTAGCCCTGGCCGGCAACTAAGCCCCATGCAGCCGCTCGCTTATTCCCCCACGGTGGGATGGGGAAGAGAATCAGAAGAGTAAAAGTGAGGAAAGTCATGGCTTGAGATAAAGACAGTTTAAGTAAAGCAAAAGCCACGCATGCAAGCAGAGCAAAACAAGGAATTCATTCACTGCTTCCCATGGGCAGGCAGGAGTTCAGCCATCTCCAGGGAAGCAGGGTCCATCATGTGTAATGGTTGCTTGGGAAGACAGACGCCATCACTCCAAATGTCCCTCCACCCCTTCCTTCTTCATCCCAGCTTTATATACTGAGCATGACGTCATATGGTATGGAATATCCCTTTGGCCAGCCCCGGTCAGCTGTCCCAGCTGCGTCCCCTCTCAGCTTCCCGTGCACTCCCAGCCTCCCCGCTGGCAGGCCAGCACGAGAAGCTGGACTGTCCTTGACTACTTAGCAAGAACTCAAAACTTCAGCATGTTGTCTACATTTTGTCATCCCAAATCCAAAACACAGCCTCACACTAACTTCTGTGAAGAAAATGAACTCTTATCCTGGCTGAAACCAGGACACTGCCTTTCTTTTTAAAACTCGGCCCAAAATACAGGTTCTACAAGTACTTCTTTCCCAAATCTTCCTGCCCTGTCTTGGGGAAGAGAGTGGTCATCTCTTCCATGCTTCCCTTGCTGCTGAGGAACTGAAAAACAAGAGGGGGTGGGGGAAAGAACTTCTCATTTGAGTAAGATCTTAGTTTCCTAGTTCCTTCAGTAGGTTGCCACTCCTCTTCCACGCTGGGCACCCTCAGTGACTCATGGCTTGGCGCTGTCTACCTGCAAGGCAGCTCCTTGGCTCACAGCCAGTTCACCGCTCTCGGCGACTGCCACCTAACTGGAGGAACATCTAGGTGGGTGACCCTGGCACATGCTTCATCTGCTACAGCGCATGCGCAATTTCTCCAAACACCTCCTGGGCATCTCAACCTTCTGTGGAGGTTAAACAGTGAAATGTGGTTATAGGGAAGACAGCAATTAAGATTCATGTTCCCAAAACATTCCTGTTGCTGTGCCAGATCGGCAGGAGACAGCAGTGCACAGACATAGCTACCAGCCTTCTCATAGCTCCATCACAGACCAGGCTCATGATCCTACACTCATGGTGAATAGCACCTAAATTCATGGGTGAAATTGCTGTTAAGGGTGCAAAATGCTGTTTGGACTCCTTGATGTGATAGGAATTAACTGCTTTGTATGTCAGAGGATCATTCTGTGATTCATGGAAGTACTCAGCAGAGGAGTAAAAGGCAAAATGGCAAAGAACTTGCTGGCACATAAATGAATAGTAACTTCCCTTTGTTGGATTTATTCAGCTCTCTGAGATATCAGTGTATTGTTGACGGCCAGAGAAATCAGTCATTCTGCATTAGGAAGCTTGACGGATGTTTTCAGCAAGCCTTATGAAGGGCTGTGTAAGTGGATCTTGAAATAACCTACAGGGAAATGTACAATATGGTCTAGTTTGTTTAATACACAAGTACTCAATTATATTTTTGTTAGCTTTGCTTTTGTTGCTACTTAAAAATTTTTAATCATACAGATATATGAAAAGTAAGTTACTTCATCCCTTGTGTGACATTCATCACCCTCAAACTACTGTGACTTGCATCACATGTGAATTTTAATCATTGTATTGTTATGTTTCAAGTTGATATCTCTCTTAGTGTGACAAAATCGGATGTGTTTAATTATGGACCGGGGTACTGCTGAGGTTTGCAGATAGTGCTTGCCGCAAGGACGTTGTATCTGAAGTGAGTGGCTGCTCGTCTTCCTCAGCAGCCTCCGTAGCCTGTGCAGCTTCCCATACCAGCAGTGGAGGTGGTGGGGAAGGAAGGGCTGCTTGGCAGAGCTTGAGCAGTGGGAGGAGGTACATCAGGGTGGGGCAGAACAGACCAGAATTGTGTACTGCGATGTTCTGGATTGAGGATAATAGCAAATGCTCTAGATTTGGACTAAGATGGACATAGTGGAGTCTGAGGTCTTGTCTGTGATAATGTAGGTACATTAATGCGGTATTTTGAATTGGAATAACAAAGAAGACTCTCAGCTTGGAAACTGGGCATGCTGTTACAGCTGTGGAGAAGGCTGTTTTGTTGCTAACCTTCCAGTGGGATTTGAATCTTGGCACTGAGTGAAGAAAAGCTTGTGCAATAACCAGTGGGTTTCCCAGCACCTTCTCTGTTGCTCCCCCTCTTGATTTATAACAAGTCCTAAGATCAGAGGTTCATTTATGATTGTTTTCTGTTCTTTGAGCAGCTTCCACCCCCTCACTCTTTGCCTGATCAAAAAGCCCATGTTGTTTACTTGCTGACATAGGTCAACGACAGCAGGAAAAAAATGGTGACTAAGCCAATTAATTGCTGCCAGAACAAAGCCTGCAGACTGTATCTCAAAGTGTGAGCTTGACAGTAAAGCCTTGGGCTCAGCAAAACAGTAGAAGTCCATACTGAAACAGAGATCTGCCTTTCTCACTGTCCTGCAGTCTCTGTTCGCCCCGCAGGGAGGTCCTGCTTCCAGACGGTTTTCTTAGAGAACCTCCAGGTGCTGTCTGGGATGGGAGCACAGGCAATATGTGGTCACAGAAACCTCCTGAAACTGCTGCTGGAGTTTCTGGGTGCTGGAGGCCAGATCCTGCCAGGGACCTGTGCACCATGTCAGCCCAAATTAAGTGTAGATCCCTAGTTATGCTTTAAAAATCTTATTCATCCTCTCTACAGGACAGAATTTTACTTTCCAGGTCGTTACTTCCTTTTCCAGCTTTCATGCCATTGCTTGGGTTGATGTGTGGATCAGGATGTCGGGGGCTGGTGGTCTGCGTCCTGGCCCCTGCCGTCCTGTGGGACAGTGCTGTGGTCTCATCTCCTCACCGCTTTCTCTCTGTGCGGAGTGTGCAGACAGCAATACCTGGTGGGTTTGTTCCTCTTTCTTTCTGCTGTGAAAAAAGCAAAGTCTTGGCTTGAAAGCGAAGTCTTGCATATTGCCGAAGCCCGTGCTCCCTTCATCCTCAGCACAGGTTAAAAATGTTCTTCAACTGGTACGCACTGTTTATTCTACTAGAGGACTTGCTGGAAGAGCACTAAATGTTTAGGCCTGCTGGGCTGTGTGAGGCTGGAGAGAATTACTACTTTTGTGCTTTGTCCTGTGAAGCCAAGATGCAATAAAACCTGATACTGACTTTCTTTAGCAAGTGCTTTGAGCTCTACTTGTGAAAAGCAGCAAATAGGAGCCAGGTGGAATTGTGCCTTTTTAAGAGTCTTTTCTTCTTTTGTTCCTCGACAACAGTAATTTAGCAGTCCCCCATCAGGTCCACTCACAGCCTAGCAATAACTTGTGTTTTCTAGCTCTTATTCCACCTGTGATTGTCTTAGTTCAACATTGTACTTAGTTTTTTATCTTCTTCCAGGATATTCAAGTGTTTTCTGTGACTGAAATGTATTTTTGAGAGAGCTTTCTGATGGTGCTAATCACAGGTATTTGCTGGCTCTGGAGAAGGGAGAATTGCATTATGTGAATCGGGCCATAAGCTGTCATTGATATGTTTGCATCTTATGTTATACTACCCGTAGTTCAGGGCTGCATCTCTGAAAAATGAAAAATGAAATTTTTTTCATTTATCCTGATTTTGGCTCCTAAGTAGAAACAAACTTTTCATCAAACTCTTCAGGAAGCATTAAGCAAAATTTAGCTTATTCACCCGCATGAACTAATAAACCTCTGTCTTATGATCATGCTTGGAAGCATTTTGAAATACCATTGACAGAAAGTACTCATGCTGGCAGCAAGTAAGAATTCTCTTCTGTCAAGTGTGTTTTAAATCCTGGTTTGAGTGGAAATGGATTGTTAACATGCCCCAGGCATATCCCCCAGTTCACAGGACTGTGCTTTCCCTTGGATCTATAGATATTTATGTTCTACACAGGTCTGTTATCCTGGAATCTTATATGCTGAAGTTCTTAAAAAGTATAGAGCTGAGGTGACAGGAGAGCCTTCTTTAGGAAAGACCCAGCTTTCTGAAATTTCTACTTGTTTCCAACTTGAGTTGGACACTGTTGATGTTGCAGACTTGAGCTCTGGGGCACCTGAGCTGGTTGTGTTTTTCCACAGCAGGGGAACTTTCCCTTTGAAGCCTTTCAGCCCAGCCAGTGTGGTATGAGCACACAGGTGTCACGGGTGCTTCAGCTGTCTCGGGACCTCTCTGGAGGTGTCTCATCATCATTTTCTGAGTCATCTGATGGTTTCAATTTCTTTATTGATGAAAATTAAAAGCAACATCTAACCGTGTATTTTCTGTTGTGTCCACTTGACCACTTGTTCATGGGAAGGAAAAATGAAGTCAGGAGTATTCCCAGGCAGCTGCCTCAGATGGAGGGGATATTGATATTGTCCAACCCCACCCTTGTTCATTTTTGGTGGGCCTCAACTGCACACAGAGGAAGATCCAAGACTATTACTCATTAATTTCTCATACTGTGGAGGTGTCTTTTGATCATGCAGCCTTGTATTGTTCTTGAGCGTATTTGTTCTTCCCCAAACCCTTACAAGAGGAATATTGTGTAGTTTTGTTATGGTTTTTTTAATCCCAGCTAGTAATTTCACAATTTTAATTTTCTGTAAATCTTTGACAGCTGTTATTTTGTTGTTTTAATTTTTTCAATCTATTTTAATATTTATCCTGCACAGCACTTGGTGAGGACAGGACACAAATAGATGATTACAGCCTGTTGGGTCTTCATAAGTCCTGGCCATTTTGCAGTCTTTGGCTGTTTCCAGAGAACATGTTTATGGACTCTGTCAGATACTGAAATATCCTCTTGCCTTTTTTCTTCCTCTCCTTCTCTGTGGGGAAGCAGGGAATGAACAATGCAGTAAAACATAAACTGGAATGGTGATTAGAATTCCATGCAAAGTGGTATTTTAAATGGTTCTGCACTTGATTCATCTACATTTTAAAGCAAAGAGGGTAGGGCAGAGGAAAATCTGTTAGTTAAAGTAGTAAAACCTGCCGGGGGCACAGCATTTCCTTTCACTTCCAAAATGCTTTTCCAGTCCAAGACAATTGGAAATGGAAAGATGTTGTCTGTGCCCTCAGGCTCTCACTTAGAACTACCTTAACTTCTTGCTACTTCTGCTTGTGGAAGGGTTTTCCCAGCATGTTAAATGCTTTGTGTTTGTTCCCATAGACTTTAAGTGCCTCTTTAAAACAGAGACAGACCACAGCCATTTAGATGCTTTTTAATTTGACTAAGATGACAGGTAACACTGATCTCTGGTAGCTGAAACCTCTAAACCATCACTAAAATGCTGACTTTTTTTCTGATAGGGTTCTGTCCCATCCCCCTTCTCCAGCACTATTCATCTTGTCTAAAAAAACTTTACACATTTCTTAAGTGTGACAGCTACACCAGAAGAGGGATGTGTCTTAATAACAGTCTTTACCTGGCTTTTGGCTCACACTCCCCTTTTACCCATCTTGACATATGGGCTTGTAAGTATGAATTTGAGAATCAGGATTTGAGACATGGAATTCTCTGTAGTTGTATCTGAGGCAATGGGCTCTGACTTACCTTAGCCAGACAACCAAGTCAGCTCAGTGCTGGTAATTCTCTCTTTCCCACCCTGGAAAAGGGCTGACGAATTTGTCCCAAGGTGGCAACTCAGCATGAAGAGACCCTATAGGATACATGCCTAGAAGGACTGACAGGGTGCAGTGACAGGGGGAGGGCTTTTAATCTGTGTGTGTTTGGGGCCGTTTGACCCTCAGGCCAGTTACCTGGAGGGCAGTAGGTGTCAGAGATTGCCAGAATTGCATGAGTACTTCCTAAAGCCAAAAAAAAAAAAAAAAGGATTGAGACCAGCAAGTTTTTATTTTATGCTTTATTTTCCCGTCTTACCCTTCTTTTGAGCTGCGCTGTCTTTTGGAATACAAGGTTCATCAAAGCCAAGAGCCATCTTGCCCAGTGCTGTCTCTCCCATAGCACTGATTGTGCTGCTCAGGGAAGCGAAACGGGGCCTGTGTACGTACCCTGGAGCATCCTAGTAGAGTCAAGAGTATGAAATGTCCTAAAGGGAAGATTTCATCTTCTTCCTTGAACCCATCTCTTCCTTGCCCATACTGTCTTTTGTGTGATCTGGCCATCCCTCTCATATATGTGCAGGTTTTTAAATGGAAAACTTTGTGCTCTCAGATCACTTCATTGCATGCCTCACTTTCACACATTGTGCAACAGTGAATAATTCTTCTTTAATCACCTTATCCGTAATAACTTCTCCCGTAATCCACCGCGGAGCCATTGCTTCTTGCAGTTGGGCAGTTCTCTTCTATGCAGTTTTCTGGACCTCGGATCACCCTTGGCCCCTTCTCTGGGTTTCTTCCAGTTGAATTCCAGCCCATTTGGTAGCCTTGGGATGGTTTGATCATGAAGTACCTGGCAGATGGGTATGTGCTTAGGGGTAATAGATGTTCTCGTCTCCCTGCCCGGTTACTCCTGTTCTCTTAGCTTCTTTGAAAGCCTTGACCCTTACAGAGAACAGCCCATGGTGACTCCAAAATCTCTTTCCTTAGTGGTAATAGCTCATTTAGAGCCTGTCATTCTTCATTCAGAATTTAAATTATTTTCCCCCAGTATGCATTAATTTCCATTTATTGACTTTGTATTTCACCTGCCATCTTATTACTCAGTCATCAGGCCTTGTAAGATTTTTAGGTGGAAACTGAGTTTATGAATCCTTGGCTCTAAGCAGCTGTTTTCTCATTACCCAGCAAACTTAAGAGCCTTACAAACCACTATTCCTAATGCATGCTTTAGTGTCACATGCTCCCTAGAAGTGACTGAGCATCGTTGTGCTAGGTGCTGTGTAGGGAGCACGAGAGAGTTCCTGTGCTGAAACTCTGAAAGAGTCAAGAGCCAAATATGAAGACACATATGAAGGTATAGTGCAGCTGGTTAAAGTAGTCCATAAAGATACCCAAAGCCGCAGAACACAGTGAGGGAATGAGTAACTCTATTAATTTCCAGAGACTTTTGGAGCATTGATTTGAGGCCCTGATTTGAGCTGCTCTTGAGCTTGTTTGACACCTTTCATACTGGCAGCCCTGCAGGAACCTGAGACAGACCCAGCGAGGCTAAGCCCTATGGAGTGGCCGTAATGTTCCTTCGGAGTGACCGAGCAGTGAGAAATGTCGATGGGATAATGGAAGACTGGCCATGGCCTTGTTTCTGACCCAAACAGTGACTCACTCTGCACAATCAGTGGACTTGACTTCTCCAGCAGCTCTGGGGTTTTTTTCGGGTGTTCATCTGGCAGCTGAATTTCAGGGGCAATATTCAGAAACTAAAAGATTCAGTCTTTTAGTAACATGTAATGTTCACTTGCTGAATAATTTTTTATGTTCTTCTGGGATCTGGTAGGCCTGGAAAGAAGTTTTATTCTTCTACTTTTACTGTGGGCACTTCCTTCACAGCCTGAATAGACTGATTTAGAAATAGCATTTTGGAAGAGCATTGTTAAAAATAATACTGCCTGGCATTTTCAAGGCTGAAACTCTGTGGGTTGTCAATATTGACACTTGGAAAAAAAACAATTCTTGAAGTGCATTTTCCCCTTTGCTTATGTGTATAGGGAACTTTATCCATAAAAACCAAAGAGAATTGGCACGAGAGCAGCTTCCTTTTGCTTCATTAGCAAAGGAAGCAAATGAAGCTTCCTTTCAGTCCATTTGAGTGTGGTAGATTTGGTAAACACCTTAACTACAGGTTCATGGAAAGCTGGCCACAGGCACATTTACAGTGCTGTTTTGCACATTATATCTGCTAGAATATACAGAAATACTGCTTTTCTTGTTCATTGCTGGACTAGTTAATACCCACATTGGGTAGGACCCAGAAGCAGAGCCTGGGAGAATGAGAGGAGTCAGAGGTAGCTTTTCATGTAGATGTTTCCTTAATTCATACAAGAAACTAAACCCACTCTCTGTGCTTAAAGGAAAATTCATGAAACTATTTTTCAAATTTTTTTTTTTATTCAGGCTCAACAATTGGTCTTAAATTGTTAATGTGCATTAAATTTGAGTTTGACATGCAGACTCACAGACAGCGTTCCCCCTTGGATGGAGTTAACGCAGGGCTTTGGACTTGCTTGCAAATGGAAGCTCCTTGAAAATGATGAGGACTGAAATGCGTTTCTCCTGCTGCTCCGTTTCGATAGAGTATGGTTTGTTCTCTTTCCTCCTCCCCCTTCAATCCCCCTGCCACACATGTTCTCAATTACTGCCTGCATTGAAGCTGCAAACATTTCTTGTGCATCTAGCTTTCTATATTGAGCGCTGGAAATATATTTTAGTAATTTGTGGGAGAACTATTATGTCCCATGCTGGGAAAATTGTGTTTATGGTTCCTGCAGGGAAACAAGTTCATCAATTCCAGTCCACAACAGTTTTGCTGTTTCTTCCGCCTTCCTTTGTATCTTGGCGCAGTATCATAAGAACCTCTTGCCCCTGTTGGGTTGAGCCTGGGTTTCTCCCATCTTTGAAATAAAAAGCATATGCTCTGCAGTCTGTGTTTTTTGGTGGTGTCCACAAAATAATCATTGGGTTTTGGCTGAACACAGTAATAGCCACTATGTACCCCAAATATTTGGGTTTGGAGCACTACACTTATGAAAACTTGATTGTATTTTATTGTTGGTAGGATTTCAAAGTCAATATTCTGCAGCAGAGGGCATTAAAGGAGTAACATAAGAGAGAATTGAACTTGCCGGTACTGATGCATAGTGCCTGATTTGGAAAGGGAACAGAAACAGGGCTTACTCTTTTTCTCAGCATTTGCATTGTCCTCACAGGAGAATCCTTCTGGATCCAGTTGGTAAAACTCATCCACAAGCCTTTGTTGTACATTAAATCATGCTTTGTTTTCAGCTGTAAACCTTAGGTCCCACACCCACAATCTGTAATGTTTCTCAGTTCAGTTTCTGATTTGTAGAAGATAATTTTGTGGTTGAGGAAAATTCTGTATTGTACTCCACCTTCCTTTCTTGTGCTGAAAGTAAGTTCAACTCTGACAGTGATCAGGGAATACTGTTACTGCTCTAAAGAAAAAGTTTTTAAAGCTCAGTTACCTTCTGCTTAAACAAATGATGGGCTATTTCAAATGGAAACAATTGCTTTTGCATCTCTTGTGTGGATAGGTTGGCTCGCAATAGATGGGCTTTTAAGGGTGCTGGCAGGCTGGGATAGCAGAGAGAGAAGAGGAAAAGGTGTGTCTGGATCAATTAGTTAATTGTTAGATAATAAATGAATCCTTTTCCAATGCACACAAACTAAGCTTCCTTTTCATTTACAGCTCCAACTTCCCCTTCAGAGATTTGATTACAGCATTCTCTCCCAAAGCAAAGAGCTCTTGCCATTTTGATGTAAACATTCATTGACCCTCTATGGAGATTTGAAACATTACTTTCCTGTCATTAACAATGATAAAACTGTAAACAGTATTGTTAAAGATGTTGGGCGGGAGGCATCAAACCAAAAGGAACAAATTAAAGGGCTTGAATAAGAAGTGATGTGCACTTACCATTGTCCTCAGAGAAGGAAATTAGTACAGGCAGCACTGTACTATACATCAGATAGTAGTTTCATCTTTGCAAATAATTTTATGATTTTTGCAAGTTTGGGGATTCACACATTTTTGCTGTTGCTCTGTTGCTTTGTTTCTGATATGTTGGTTAAAAAAAAAAGCTGGAGGAAGAGCAATAAAACATGAGCAAAGTGATGCCTGAGATGCTCGTTTAGTTCCCGTTAGCACAATAAATGAGAATATGATGAGGTTTGGTTTGGTTTTATACCCGCATATTTCTCAACAGGGATGGTTTTTAGACCTGTATTGCAAATGGAAACCATCATATTCTGGCCCATAGGCCCAACATGGAGCAAGGTGTTAGAGTCTCTGGAGCTAGTAACAGAACTCTAGCAGTTTTGAAGAGTGGGTTGTTTGCGTGTTTTTTAGTTTTTGGGTTTTTTGGGGTGGTTTTTAAGTGAGTAGAAGTCTTGTCTCCTTTTCCTATTTGTAAATCTAAATTAGCAGACAAAACCAATTCCCGATATAATTTATGGGTTTGCCTAAAGGGAAGAGAGCTTTCTTTGCTGCCATGTAGGGTTAGGTCAGTAGCAATGGCCGCAACCTCCCCTGCTCACCACCTCGCACATGGAAAGGCGCCCGCAGCCTTGGGGACTGGATCCTGTAACCCAGGAGGTGAGTTTCCGCCTGCCTTCGCCCTGGGAAAGAGCTGCTCCCATCCCACCAGGCATGGAGGCTGGAAGTGTCACTAGTCTCAGGGAGCTTTCACTTCTAAAACAGGATCTGGCTTAGTGATTACAGCCTGTTTTGTGACTGTCCTCACGTAGTTGGCTTAGTGACTGGAGGAACGCGTTATCTAAGGCTGCTTTATCTTTTGAATATTTCTATTATCGCCTGCTCTCACGTCTCTTGGGTCTGAGGGCTTTGACACTGCTCATGCCGCTAGATCTTACTTGTGTCTCTCAGATGTTGCTAATAAAAATTTTTGGGAGGGGCAGGAGGGGGGAAAATCTGTTTAAACACAGGTTTTAGGTTAACAGAGGAGAATGTGCACAGAGGCCCTGCGGGCAGTATTCTGTTATTCCTGAAGTGCTCTGGGCTGAGAGCAGGCATCCTTGCTCCTCCTGCATGTTAATGATTATTATGGTTCCCGCTAATGGGTATAGCGGGTTAGCAGAGCATAGGCAGCACCTCAGCGGTGCTTAGTCCAGCCGTAGCTGGTCCATATTCAAGGCTCTTGATACCATTGATGCTGGCAGTGCCGTGCTGCTTTGGCTCCCAGAGAGACCCGCTTCCTGCTGCGGGCAGAGACGTGTGTCTGGCATTTTCACGTGTGCTGTGGCTCATCTTCTGCCTTTAGCATGACTTTTGTTGATTTTATCTAGTGCCAGGCCTCCAATTATTTCCCCTTGATGTGAAGAATGGCAAGTGATTTTTTTTTTTTGAGTCTTCTGGCTTTGTGGGATGGCACAACGGCCTGGTAGTCCTCTGCAGCTCTGCACTGCCCTGGCAGGAGCTACAGAAACGTGCCCAGGGCCCCCAGTGAAAAGCTGAATATAGACGGAGCGAGACAATCCTGTTTGGAGTCTTGTGTGATACAGAGAGACACTACTGCTGTTCTTTCAGGTAATAGTGTTAAAGGCAGATTTCTGTAAAGAAAATAATCCTCTGCTTTTGCCCTTTGCCTGTTTTGTGTTGAGTGAAGCTAGTGTTGGGTTTGATGAAAGCAGGAAGAGTTGGGAAGAGAGTCGGTGCAAACCACTAACTGGGTTATGTTCAGTGAATTGCATGGACAAAAACCAGGTTTCTGTGGCCTCTTTTTAACTCAGAAAACCATGTTAGTATATCCTGGGCTCTTTTTGGTGATGTATCTGTGAAGATTGCAAGCTTGTTGTTGTGTTTTTGTTTTGTTTTCCTCCCAAATTCAAATTTGCATTAGATGGCTTTCCCTGAAAGTTCACTTCTTCACGTTGAGTTTCTGTAATATCATACAGGTCAATCAACAGTGATGGCTGGAGGAAGAACATTTACTCATCCGTGTTTTCAGTGTTCAGAACAAAAATCTGCTTTCTTTAGCACTTTGCCTTTTGGGGAACGTAGAGTCTTTAGTGACCCAAAACCAACTCCATGGGAGACCCATTCCTACACTGGGTTTTGCTTATAGATCGCAATAACCAGACAGCCACGAACTCATGAAGACTGGATTCACTAAACTTCTTGGCTTAAATTCACTTAATTTTCTCTTATATTGCAAGTAAAACTCCTTAAGTTGCAAGCAGGGCTGTAGTCAAGCCGAGGGAGGCTCCTTCTAGTGAAAACCCAACATCAGCCATGACTTGCATTAACAGCTGCGGGGGGGAAGCACATCCTGGGAGCGCTTGTGAGCTGGCAGGATGGCCTGCTAGGTCAGGGATAGCACTGCCATGCTGTACCAGCCTCTGTTGCAAACATGCTTCAGTGCTTCTCCTGCAACACAAACAGACTGTCACCCTCTCAGTGTTTGCTTAGAGCTATGTAAGACCATCTACATCATAGAAATTTATGCACCATTTGGTAAAAAGGGGCAGCACAGGATGAATGCTGACTTGGGAAGAGTTGAGTATCTGAGCTTGTCTCGTACCTTGTGACTCTCACAACGAGCGCTCGGTGTGCACGGCCTTGCTCCATGCCTGGCCCGTGTTGCGGGGCTCCTCAGCCGGGGCGGCTCTCTGGGCACGTCAGCTCCAATAACTCTGCAAAAGCCTGTTTCTTAAATACTTCTCAGAGGCTTGACAGCAAGCCTTTTAAAGCTGGTTTTAATGTTAAGAGGTAGAGCTGTGCTCAGTTTGCCTTGAGGTCAGTAGAACCAGAGCTGCAAAAAGGCTTTTGCTATAATAACCCATACTGACCCCAGGCAGGTGCCCAGTGCTCACCACCCAGATGCCCAACAGCTCTGAATGCACACCAGGACGTTCCTGGGGTGAAGAGCAAGAGTCGCACCAAAGACCCTGCAAAGTTACTGCCTGTAGTTGTAGCCAGGCACCCAGTTGCCACCACCTTGCACCATGCACCGACAGATTCCAGGGTGTGAGGGGAGCTGTGGCTTTAACCTTTCCTGCCCTTATCAGAGCAGCCTAGTGATTTTGACTTCTAGACATGTAGGCAAGATCCAGCTAATAATTGTTATTCTCCCAGAACTTGCCAAATTTGTGTTACAAGAAAAATGGGAAATTGTTTTGAGTGAGAAGGAACACCCGTTATTGACTTCACGGCTTTGTAGCATGCTGATATCTTCCATACAGTCAAGGTACAAAGAACATGGTTCACTTGGTGTTCACCCATACGCTGATGAATTGGGCTCAGAATTACTGTGTGATGGCAGGAAAGAAAGCTAGTACCTCGCAGGCATTATTAAGCAACAGCTCTCAAAGTTTGTGAGAATAACAGAAGATGAACAACCCAGTAATTCTCCTCTGGTTTCTGTCTCTGGTGGTTGAAGTGTGGAGAGATGTATGCTTTCAAGCAGAAAAGCAGCTAGTTCCATCAGTAGACTTGACACCTGAATTTTGGCCCATAATGAATCTAGAAAGTTCATACAGTATTTGGGGAAGTGAAACCTAACCAAATGGATTTCTTTCCTCTCATTTCTCATCACCACCAGCCCTCTTTCCTGCCTTACTGTGTTCCTTACTTAAGCAGATGATAAAAATAAGTTTTGCAAGATGGGAAAAGGCCAACACTACGCCGTGCAACTCAACTATGGCTGCGGAAGAGGAAGCTGGGGTCTGTCACGTAACGTGAAGGCTCTTAATGCAATGGGATTGTTAAACCTGCTCCAACGGCAGCATTTGTAGTGTGTGCGACGTGCAAGGCAGAGAGAGAAGCCTGTGGCTGCAGGGTGAGCGGAAGCGAGGTGTGTGTGGCAGTCACACATGCTGTGAAACACAGCCAGATTCAAATGCCCAGGAGAGTGTAGGAGCGGAAGCACAAGCATATATCTATCTAAATGCAGTTTTGTTCTAGTATTTTTTTACCTTTAAGGTTAGTGGAGGATCTTGTTCTTGTCTGCAGCTCTGAACCGTGACTGCTGGTTTTTTCCATCTTCCTTGTCATTTGCTGCAATAAGATAAATAAACATTTCCCAAGCAGAAGGCATTAACCAGTGAAGATTCTTTATGGAATTAAGATTTGAGGGGCTCAGTTAAGTCAAAATGGAATAGTGCCTTCCATGAAATGTTTGTTGCTGGCATGAATTTTTTTTTATTAATTTAATTGATTAATGATCAATTAAAACTAAAAGGAGGTGTTTCAACTTGAAGTGATTTCCTAGTTTTGATTTATAAGACTTGATTCACTCAACTTCTGTTGGGCCTTTTTGGGAAGTAGGATGACAGAGAAGACAGAAGAAAATTATGAATGAGAAATAGGTGACGTAATTCCAGTTTACATTTTAAAAATATTTTAATTCAGGAAAATTTAAATTATGTTACTCTAACTGATGGGTTTTTATAATACCAAGAGCTGCTGCTTCTCTGAGCACCAGATAGATGCGTTGTATCCACTGAATCCTTAGGAGCACCAGTATCCAGTACTACTAAATACCCAGTAAGAATGACAAAACATAAAGAATGATGCCTCGTGCTTGTGTGAAGCAAGGCGCAGCATGGGTGCGGATCTGCTGAAGGCTCCTGTCCTTGTGCTTCGCACTCTTGAGCGCTCTTATCTTTGAGGATGCTTACATGGTCCTTGCAGACGGGAGTCCCAAAGTGAGCCATTTAGAGGGAACTGGGTGACTTTGCTCAGTGTGTCGAAGGAAGGACTCCTGCCAAGCACCTGGCACTTGAATCATATGGGCATCGGCCAGAGCAGTAAATTTCAGATCCAGGTTTTTGATTCAGCCCCATTCACTAATATAGGTGGCGAGTGGTGACGTTCCAAGTAAAAATTGCACAGCAGAGCTCGCTTCAGATAATTTATGACCCGGGAAGAAAAATCTGTGCTAAGAATAACTTTTAATTACATCAGGTCAGTAAATTATTCTACAGATTCACGCTCAGGACATATCTTGGGTATATATGATCTGTTACCTGCAGTATGTCCACACCTAAAATCATTGGTTTGTGTGTTGTTCTCATTGAGTTCATGAAAAAAACTATATTTAGCTCCTTCAATGGACAAATAACAGATGAGCACAGTAACACTTGCACAGTCTTAAACTGCATTTATATTTCCTGCAGTACATCTCTGCTAAGCACCACAGACTCTTTGGCAGTTGTGCTGGGATAGGAAACCAGCGTCGTTCGCATTCATCAGTGAAGTGGCTTAACGAGGGAGCTGCACTTCGTTGGACTCGGACCTTTTAATCTCTCTTATATAGTTTCCTTCCGTAAGCTGAGCTTCCCACTCCATTCTAGCATGTAACATGCCTTAGCTTCTCCACGTGGTGTATTTTCTTACTACTACTTCAGTGTAGTTTCAGCTTCTCTTTTCACGTTTGGCAAGAATTTATTTCTACGCATAAGTCGAGATAAAACTGGTTTTCTTACAGAGTCTTCCTAAATACAATGGTGGAAGTCTGTGAAGGGAGAAAAATAAACCAGCCAAGTTGCACATTGCCTTCTAATGGTTTTTTTAGGAAGCATTAAAAAATGCTGTCATTACAAAGGAAGGAAAGATATGTTTTAGTATCCCAAGTAACAGTTTTAGAAAGCAATGCTGCAAACGCTGTGCTTTGATTAGTAAAAGCATCGAGACTTGGGCTTTGCTAGTCATACAAAATATACTCCCAAGTGTGTGTTTATAGAACCAAAAGAGTATCTCCTGTGGTCATGTTGCAGGATGACTCTTGAATATTGTAGCTTTGTTTTAATCTGCAGCTTGGGAGGCCTGGACTGACCAAACCTATAAGAAATCATATCAGAATTACTAGTTGGTATTGTTTCAAGCTACTGCTAATCTTTCATTTGCAGCAGTAATTTGATTTGCGTGGGCCCTTGTAGTCCAGACCACATGGAATTGTTCTGATGAAGACTTGAACCACAGTTTGATACTGGTTTAATGAAGGCCAATATGGTTGACGCCCAGCTGACTTTTTTTTAATAATCCTTGTTTATTTTTGCCATGTGCCCTGGCTTTATCAGTAAGCTGTACTTAAGATTAGTATCTTCTTCAGCACATCCACATCTATGTATTTATTTTACTTTCTGTATTGCAGGTCATCCTTTTTTGTGATTTGTCTTGATTTCTGTCCCTTTAGGGTGCCAATCATTTTTATGTTATTCTGCTCCCAGTTGTCTCAAAGTTTAAAGGCTTAGATAACTTCCCCAGCTACACAAAAGCAGCAAGGATAGGGGTTGACTGAAGGTCCCCCCCTTTTAACTCTACACAATGTAATCTGTAGCTTAAACTGTCATTATTATTATGGATTAGACAAGACTATCGGGGTTATCTTGTTGGAAATTTTGGCATAGCACAGGCTGTAGGACTTCCCTGAATTTATGTCTGTTCATGAATACTTGCTTTCCTTGGCCACAAATCTGTTAGTTTTGTTCTGTGTTCGTTTTGAAAATGATTAACTTTCTGAAATGAACCAAACTCTGCTATCACAGTGACTCTTTACGCGTCCCTGATTGTATTTGCTAATGTCTCCATCCCAGATCTGAGCACAACTAATGACTGGAAGGAATGTTGCTGCTGTCCTTTGACCATTTCTAACAGTGCTGTGACATCTTTAGTGTTTCCCTTGGTAGGGACAGTAGTGTGGAGTTTGTTTAAACAGCTCATACAAACGATAATGCTCCTTTTAACAAGGTAGCAGCCTTCTAATGTCAGGGTGCAGAATTAAGTTACTGTTAGAAAGGCAAACCCACCACTTTCTGATCTGAGTGTTGAGGGGAAAGTCAAGTGACACCTATTGCAAGGGGCTTTTTTTGGCTTTGGAGTCCAATGAAGCTGTGTGACTGTTTTATCAGTCGTACCAAAAAGATGGCAGAGTGTTTTGGCTAACAAACAAATACGTTGTTTAGAAAACACCAGCCATTTCACTGTTTGCAATCTTCAGTGCCATTTCACTGTATAGTCTAGTAATTAGATGGTGTAAAGTACTTAACATGTTATACAAATATGTCAAAACGTATTAACAGTGCAAGTGTTCTTTACTGCTTTCGTAAATACATTTCACAATATGTTGTACTAGAATCCACCTCTTGTCATTATTTATAAAACTGCAAAGACATTAACGTCGACAAGAATTAGATGATTAGCATGAGACTGTCTTTCTGTACTGTGAACATACATTATCATGATAATGTACAGAGTGAAGCATGCAAATCCCTTCTCATCTAAAATGAGAAGACAGGCTGGAATAAAACATGACAAACTGTTTTTCATACTCACGCAGATCAACTTGCTGCTGCTGCTTCTTAGCTCCTGTTGAGTTCAACTTCTTTTTTGCAAACCTTTTGGGTTACCTCCAGACTTGGTATTTGAATGCCTTTTAGGCATTATGTTGCTTTTGAATGGCGTTTGGCCGTGATTTCTGACATGTGGGGAGGCCAGCCACCCACCAGCTTCTGGGAAGGATCTTTTCCCTAGAACAAACAGCTTTGCAACGCTTCACCTGCCAAGGCAACAACTGAGTAGTTTCCTTATAAATGAGAAATAGGACTTGTGGTTTCCTTGAAGACCATCGTCTGTGCTGAACTTTCAAATGACCCACAGCAGTATTCCCACAAACGTGTGCTTTGTGTGTGACCCAGAACCAATGGGAGTTGTGTTCATTCCAATACTACTGCTTTTGTGACCTAGGCAGGCCTGGGGGACAAATGTCTTGAGGAGACACTTCTGGTGTGGACCTGCAATCAAGGCCAGCCAGTATGCTTTCCTGCCTGCTTTCTTCTCCCGTGGAGACTTGAGTGCTGTTTGCAAACTGAAATGATGCTGTTGCTGCATCCTACACATGCTTTCCTGCTCTGTGCAAGCTTGGGTATTACTTCCATACGCAGTGTAAGCTTTGCCGTTTCAAAGATCTAATCTAATAATAGATTGGTCTACATTTGCTGCGTTGCCAGAAAAAGACATATGTTGTCAGGCAGTCGAAGTCAGCAACAGTGCTGAAGTGGAAATGTGCTGAAACACGAAGGCGGCAGAAATCCAGAAAGATCTATCTGACGTTTGGCTATTAGGAAACTAAAAATACGGTCGTCTTACATATATGCTTTCCACACGTACTTAGAGAAATACTGTTGGCCTAATGTCTCAAAATGATTAAAGGGCAATTCTTTTTCTTGGCTTTGAATTGATAATAGAAGATGCTGTTGGCATTCAGCTTATCAAGAACTGGTGTAAGAGGAAAGAGAAGTGATTGGAATAACTTGAATGGAAGAGGCATGTGTAGTATAGTGTGGGAGCAAAATATGACATTGAGTTCCTTCTGTCATTGATGATTCAAGACACAATTTTTGAGTTGCACTAACAGTGGAAGTAGACCTTTACATATCTATGCTGAGGCAAAAGTTTTAGGGTGAGGACTTGAATTTTGACAGCATGCGATGGTAAGAAAATTTTCCATGCCGTATTTTATCACACAATGTTTGCAATTCCAATTTTTCTTTTTTAGCTTTCCCCTGGGAAAAAGAATGCATCATTGACTTGAACAAAGTGAACATATACCACAAGAACCGCTGGTTGTCTCCGTGCTGGTGAAAAGAATTTCCTTTTAAATTCAGGTGTCTCCATGCTGCTGACCTTTTACAGAATTGCAGTGGGGTGGGGACTGGGCTTTGAGCTGGTATATGAAGATGTGAGGTTTTGACATGCATTCTGAGCTAGCAATTATGCGATTTCATCTGTACATATCCCTTAAATATCATCGCTTTTAGATGCGTGCTAGGAAAATGGCATCTGTCACAATCATACTATTTCTGCTGGGGTCAATGCGTGCACACAGAGGTGTGTTACAGTTCTGGAACAAAATTTGTTCATAAATGCCATTGCAGATCAGGAAAGATTTTATTTTTTTTTAAATATTAATGTTTCTTCCTTTAAGACCACTAGCTTCTCCCTAGTCAGCATGCGTGTGGCTCACTGGGGTAGTAGTAACAAAGAACTTTATTTCAGTGACTTCTCCAGGGAATTCATCCACTAAATAATAAATGCTTAAACCTCCTGGGAGCCATCTGGAACTGCATCCCAGAAATACTTTTTACCCAGCTTGGATCACCAATCGCACAGGTAGCATCTTTGTGCAGTTAAGAAGTGAGAATAAAAAATTCGGGCTGCTGCTGTTTTCTGCTTCTCTTGGCACCCTTCCTGGAGAGAGTTGAGTTAGTAAATGTGGCTGTCACAGTAGCTATTACCAATGACACGAAATAATTAAGTTGTGGTTTCTCTTGTGGTAAGGCCACTTCTGTATTTTATAGTGATACGTCTATGCTAGGAGGGAGAGTGTCATGCTTGATTGTCATGACAGATGCTTCTAGGAAAACAGGACGAGTCTCTAAAGGCAGATTGTCTGATACTTTCCATTTACATGAAACCCTGTTGGTTACACGGCCGATCACTAATAGAGCTGCATGTTGTTTCTTCTAGTTTTCCTGATGAGGTGAGGGGGAGGGCAGCAGCCATCTCATTTTTCTCACTGTTGTTTTTGGAGGGGGTAGATTCAATCTTTGTTCTTTTCAGCCCGTCAGAAGAATGCTCAAGCCAGTTTGTAGTCCAATTCTCTAATCAAGTGAATGCTTCCATTTTTTAATGTCTTGAGCCACCAGTGTGGGGTTCCTGGCTTTCAGCAGTCCTGGAGACTTTGGGACACGGGTGCCCAGCAGTGCCGAGAAGCCCAGGCAGACCCTGGTTGCTGAGTCTTTCGAAACTGTGCTCCATGCAGGAATTACGCTGTGAACGCACTGAAATTTGGGGGCCTTAAGAACAGTCTTTCTTTTCCGGTATTTAAAATATTTTCTGTAGGTTGCTTCAGATAAATCTGATAGTATTACAGTGTAATTGTGAAATCCCGCTCTTTGGTCCTTATAGATGCAGGCTCTTCCTGTTGCACTCAATTTTAACTTCCTAGAGGGAAAAATTTCTCTTGCAGCTTGGGTGGCAAACACAGTCCATGTGCGCTGGCATGCTCCTGGAGGGACCAGGAGCCCTGCCTGGGTTGGGGGAGCCGGCCAGCATGTGCTGATGCTCAACAAGTGCGTGTTCCGCTGAAGGTGAACATGAGCTTCCAAACTGTTATGCAAATCTCCCTGCCATTGCCGGGGACCAACTGAATAGTAGCTGGAGAAAGCTTTGGGGTTTTTCACTAGATGTTGCTATACATATGTTGGTGTGTCAGAGGAAAAAGCTTTTCAACTATATATGGTGTTAAACCTTAAGGCTGAGGCTTTTTTTGTTTGTGTGTCTCCAGTGGAAGAATCCCACGTCACATTTATTTTCTATCTCATGTTAGAGGTGACATTGTGCTCAGTGCTGAATGAGATGGAGGGGCTGTGTTGCACATGGCCTGCGGTGTCAAAACATGAGGATGGAGCACAACAGAGGCAATAGGAGATTGAGGAGGGGGGAAAGCTTGACCTTGTGTTCGTGTGCTTGATGTCCCCTACCACTTGTCTTTTCACCTGGAGTGCCCCAGGGAAGGGAGGCATCTACTAAGGAAAGGGGCAAGGACCAGCACAGGGGACTGGGATGCTGTCTGCTGGCAGGGAAAAACCTCTGAAGCAGTGAGAAGAGATGCTGGGGCTTGGTTGAGAGACTGGATGGCAAACCTTGACAAGGCAAGGAACTTCAATGGGTAAATAGGGAAGACAGGTACATGTGTGAACCATGGGAAGGCTTTTGGAGGGCATTGGAATGATCAGTCGGTGAGCAAAGCCTTTTGCTCTGCGTCAGTGCAATACAGTAGATCCTGGGCTGTGACGGGAAGCCTTAAGGGATATGGTAATTAAGAAAAGTAACTAAGAACTAAGTCATAAAAATACTAAGTGTTTTACTAGCTCCGTTGTGCATAGGCAGGCAGCAGGGAATGTGGGTCACGCAGTGTGAGTGGCTGAGACAGGAATAAAATCCAGGTCTGTTAATGCCTCAGGCCTCTCCATACACACCAGACTGTGACTCTTTCCTCCAGCACAGCTTGGGTGGGAAAGGACCTCTTCTTTGGGTGGAAGACCAGGCTCTGCTCAGTCCAGCAGTTAATCGTGTTCTCCTGCTGTTTACCTTTGCCAGGTGCAAGTTCTTTAGCCTCACAGAAACCCCAGAGGACTACACCATCATTGTGGATGAAGAGGGCTTCCTAGGTAAGTGCTGGCGTGTGCCGCTTCGGTATCCAACCTGGGGGTGGGAGTGGGGGAGGAAAACATGTCATCTCTCACTGAGATTATAAACCAAAGTGTTTGTAAAACAGGTCTGTTTGTCAGTGCTGGTAGTACAGCTATGAAGGGTGCTTTGATCACTTAAGCACACTGTCTCTGCTGCTGTGCTGTACAAGGCGTTTCACATAGGGAATATGAATATATTTTAATGCCGGGAGAAGAGTATGCACAAGTCTTAAAGAGTAGCTTAAGCATATTTGAAAAAGTAAAACCATCTGCATGGCATTGTATTAAAATGAGCTGGCCTTTATCCTCAAAATTCCACAAGCTCACAGCATCTTGTGTCTCTGTCTTGTTCATCCAACTTCTCTTTAAAAGGAGCACTTGAAGATGAGCAGTTTGTATCATCCCCGCAACCATCACAATGCTGTGGAGCTGTGAATCAGCTCCTTTGGCTCATCACTGAAAGCTGTGACTTATCCCCTTTTCTTACACCCATAGTAAATACACTCCATACTAAATGTGCCATCTTTGCCCGTGGTGGCTGAAAGTCTCTCTCTGCCCATGTCAAAGGTGGAGTCAGCTGTGTGTCAGAGAAGGAGGCTGGCACATGCTTGGGCGCTGCAGCCACTTGGCGTTGGGCGAGTGCTGGTGGAGAGGATGGTTTGGCTTTGTGGATGGAAATAGTTTGTAATAACATTTATCGTGTGGGGAGGTTTTGTTTGTAGCAGCGTTATTGAGGTGGTGGAATGAGGAAGTATTGTGCAGCTATTATTTTTGTTCAATTGCTGCTTTCTGTGGTTGGATTTAAAAGTCTATGCATTTTACTGGTTTGAAGAAAATTCATTAAAATATAAAAAAAGAGGATTTCATTCCTGAGCAGGAATTAACTGTCAAGTAGCTACTTGTGACACTAATATACAAACCCTAAAGGAGAAAATTGGAAACTATACCATCTTTATTTAGTACGGAGTCAAAGTTTTATAATCAGTAGCGTTGCTGAATTATTCCCCTTTCTGTTTCAGGAGTACTCATAAACATATAATAGAATAAATTACTACATTTTAGAACACAACAATAGTGGCTAAACACTTTCATAAAATAATCACTAGGTTGAGAATAGGTGAATGGATCTTTACAGCTATTGCTCTTTGTAATTTGGTAGTTGTGGGGTTTGATTGAAAGTGCGTGTCACATGTTCTGCATTTGCTCCCAAAAGAGGAGGTGACATACAATTCTGCTGACAGATTGTCCTTTGTTGCATTCTTTCAGGGAGCATATGCATGAAAATTTCATTACTACTATCAGTAGTATTGCCTTTTTAACTATCAGTGGTAGCTGGGGGAAATGGATTCAGATTTGGTTTTTCCATAATAGTAGGATGCAAAGCCTTCCTCTAAGAGCTTTATTTTAAAAGAGAAGTCACCAAAGGAGGAGAAAGTTCTGGGTTTTTTTCCCAAGGGCCATAGCACATGGCAGAGCAAGAAACCCAGGGATTCGCATTCTCAGGAGAGAGTCTCTGTCACTGAACCATGCTATCCCTGCAGATGTGCCGTGCTAGGGGCATGCTCATCTCCAGCTTCACATCTGTATCCGATATCCATGGCACTCATTTCTCTGCCCAGTTGGCACAAGGCAGATTCCTCAATTCAATCAGTGGTGGCAAGTTTGGATTGCAACCACCCCCATACAGACTCTAGCAGCCACGCTGCTATTAGTCTCTCTGGAAATTATTCCGGCTTGAAACAAAGGTAAACTTAAGCAGTGGTTTTGCCCGTCAGTAGTGGAGGGTCGTGTTGCACTGTGTACACCACTGGCTGTGCTTCGAGTAAATCCCAGGTCTAGTCAGATCAGTGTCCTCCAGGAGCTGCGTGTCCCACTGGTGCCTCGGGTTATCTCTGAACCAGACAGTGCTGCTGCACTTGAAAGCAGCGCTTCTCTCTGCTTGGACCCTTTTGACTTTGTTACCTTGGCTCTCATATGTATGTGAATTTACTGCTGATAGTTAACAGTACCCTTGTGGCTTCCATTGGGCTATGGTTTTGGCAGCACGTGACATCTCTTTTTCTCAAATACGCCATGTGCAGCTGGTGTGTTAAAGCAGGGCTTTGCAGGAGAAAAGGTCACCTTCCAGGCAACACAGGGCAAGGCAGGAGTATGCTAAGGCCATCTTCTTCTACGGCATGGTGTGGAAGCCAGATGCAAAACCCAGCATGCATAGTAGTGTCACAGAGCTGGCAGCTTCATCACTTTCTCTTTGCTGTTTGCTTGTAAGTGATGATCAGAAGGTGAGATTTGTGTGCTCTGTGTTCTGCTAACTCTCCTAACACAACCCTCATGCCCTTTGGGTTTGTGTCCAGCCCGTGCTCTTCTTTCTGATTCGTCACCACCTCAGGCTTAGCCCCTGACTGCAGTCTCCACTGTTGCTCCATCCCTGTTCCTCATTTCCATGTGCCATAAGTTTTTCACGGTCTGGAGGAATTCAGGGTCTACCATCTAGGATGCCTTGTAACAGTGAAACGGCTTTACTTCATTCCCTGCTTCCCCTCACAGTCTGGCTGGAAATGTCTCAGGAGGAGGAATCTCACTTGGCCTTTGTACAGAGTATAATCAACCCACGGACTTGAACAGGATCAAAATCAATACGAACTGCAGCATCCCACCTTCTTGCACAACAGCACCAATCATGTCTGCCTCAAGTGGATCAGCTGCTGCTTGACCTGACTAGCCAAGTGCCAGGTTCAGCTTGAGAATTACAGAGTAAATTTTCACCTTTGGTGAGCAGTTTAGGTAGCAAGTCCAGCAGTAAGAAGTGACTTTTTTTTTTCCTCTCCAGGTAACTTTTGTTATGCCAGTGCTTAATAAACTAGATGTAAGTCTCTGAAGGGCAGGCTTTTCTGTGTGGAAAATTAGCACATTTCTTTCTCAGGCACCTCTATGAATTTTTGCTGCAGCAGCAGTGAGAAGATTGTCCCGTTAGCTGGCATCTCAAGTTAGCCAGGCCCCTTCTCCTGCGTATCGCAAACAGCACTGAAGGAAAAAGAATAGGCTGGAGAAATATTGGCCCTTTCAGTAATCCCTGAGGTTAACACTTCAAACATACTGATATGCAATAATCATTCTTAACTGTTTTGTCAAAAAATAATCCTCAGGCTTATTTCCCTGAGAGTAGCAAGTGAGTTGGGTTGGTAAAGAAGTCATTATTTCTTCTCCCCAGAAAACGTCTGCAGTGCAAAGCTGTAACCTGCTTAAGCTTTCATTGTGCTGGAAGGGAACAGCTACAGCCTAATTCTTTGCTTTAATTCCCGGGTGATGAGGTGGGGATTATATCTGCACAGAACTTTGTTTGTTCCATTGGCCGTTTCTTGCGCTTTGGCCTGTTAATGAGGAAGAATTTTATTCAGCAAATGACACAGGGGGACAGTGCACAGAAAGCTCTTTTCCTGGCTGATACTGAGATGAATTAGCAGAAGGAGTTTGGCCATGGGCCCTCCTTTATGAAGACAAGTGTCTCAGCTACTGGGGTGCTTGGACAGCCATGTAGAAGCCTTGCATTTATCACCTGCTGTGCAGTCAGCGCGTGGCAAAAAAGTCAAGCGGCGGCTGCTCCCTGAAATACAGCAATATTTGTTTGAGTTCACTTTGCTTTTTTCCCCAAGGTTTGGCTGAAAGCAGGAGCTGCCTGTGCTTGGTGCTGATATGCCACAGCCCCTGTGCTCTCTGCATAGTCTGTCCCTTTTTCACAGGGCAGCAAGGACAGACTCCCTCCATCTCTGGGCACCTGCACCAGCAGAGCTTTTAACCTGTGGTCTCACTGGTCCAGTAGTCTCCATTCATCAAAGGTTTTAGCTTTCACACGCTGAAAGGAAAGCACATGCTAGCACACCTGAAGGTAGCCATGCTCTCCGAAGGCCTGTTACGTGCACCGGGAAGCAGTTGCTGACATTGCAATCCTGTCCTGGAGATGCCATCTGAATAAAATAATGGAGTTTGGGGGTAGCAACATTCCTCCAGTGGCACTCTCAACAGCTGTCACATCTCAGCCTCTGTACCATATAGTCAAAGAGCCTTTTATTGGAGGTAAAGGGGCAGTTTGGTTGTTTGGTTTGTTTTAATTGTCCCTTTTCTGCTCCTGGTTTCTCCAGCTGGTTTGTCTGCAGTCCTATTCATCCTTTTTTTTTTTCTTCTTGGAAGTCCACTACTAGGTTTAGCAATAGCTCTGCTTGGGTAGCTTTCAATGAAATGCCATCCATCTGGCCTCCCATTTTACAGTACTTCTGTAATTGCACAGCACTGTGAAATGAAGAACTAACACTCTCCCTTGACCACCTTTATTCTCTAAAAGCCTGAGGAAGAGCCCATCTAGTGTCATCTATATAATTGGTCTATATAGTTGGTCCAGTTGCATGGAGGTGAGAGATGGCTACAGTTTACCCTCAGGTATTTCTTTGTTTCAGTATCTTTTGCATCCATGTGAAAAGAAGCTGAACTCTTTGGTAAGGACCTTCCCGGAATTGCCACCACTGGGACCTGGCTATATGCTAAGGGAAAAGGAGCTCCTCTGGCAAGATAGTCTCTTTGCCACCTAGAAGGCAACCAGCTCTGCTTTTTGAGTTTATGCCCTATTTATGATGGAAAGAGTAGTCTCCCTTTTTGAGACAACTTACAGGGCAGTGGATGGAATTTGAAGGTCGCTTTCTCCATTGTGGGGACAACCCCTAGCCTGTTGCTGCCCCGACCTAGCCTCCTCTGTGATCTTGGCAGCTGTTGAGCTGCTGCATGAACATCTGCATAAATGGGACCTGGGACAGTCTGTCACCCAGGTAAAGCTGTCCTGAAGATGGAAAATTGTAAACAAGAAGTTGCTACCATTTCCAAGGCAAGAACACTGCCTTCCCAGCCTTGCCATTTGGTTCGTGTCCCTTGCGTGCAATCTTTCTCTGCAGCCTGTGAACTTAAAAGGTACAGGAGAAGGGGAGAAGAAATCAAATTCTAGGGTCAAGGGAGGAGTGAATCCTTCTGATTTCCAAGTTGGTAAAAGATGCATATTCTCGTTTCAGGGAAATGGGGGGTGAGTAAGGAGAACACATCACCTTCATGTACTCTGGTCTTCTCTCTCCTAGAACTGTCAAGCCCATTTCATGTAGGTCACTGCAGTTAGCAGACCTTAAGTCCTGACTTGATCTCTTTTGGATTAGAACTACACATGACGGGCAATTTGCTTTCAGTACTGAAGCAGCGGTGGGAAACACCTCCTCCTTCGGTGCAGATCCCGTATGTCAACATAGAGCAAGACTCTCGGTCTCCCCACACTGAGGTTCATCTGCAAGGTGGAGGTGACAGGCCTTCCTTTGCCCTTCTTTGGCCACCCAGTATGGCTAGTAACTTCTCTAAGGCCAGGAATCCATGCGTTTACACAGTTTCCAGAATGAGGAAGCTCCAAATCTCAGTTCATACGTCACAAGAAATTGCCCAGTATATTAAGAATTATGGCATTATTTGAAAAATCTCAACTAGTTAGAGTGGCAGAGAGATTTTGTCAGAATTCATAAAATGTTCACCTCATCCTAATAAAAAGGAAAAAAAAGCCCTCTTGCTGGCAGTGCTTTGTTTTGATAGCCATCATCCTCAGACAACCTGTTCCCTCTCTGACCTTGGATTCAGGACCAAGGTATGCTTTAGTACCACGCTGAGTCCCTTTTTCAATAACATCAAAATGGTAAATTGCTTTCAGTGTCCTCTCTCTCATTCTGTATATAAAATGGGCAAGAAATCAGCTTATTTATAAGTGCAAGCACAGAACCCCTCTAGCTGGGAGCAATCTGTAACTTTATTTAAATATAGAGAGGGAAGCAAGCTAATAAATGCATCGGGCTTTTTTTAATATTTCCTCTATAATGATTTCTCCTTTAATTTTTTATTGCCCAGTGACTAGGCCTTTGTGTCTCAGGCGCGGTGGCTTAATTTGCTTGCTGACATTTATAGCGCTGAATTCCTTCCCCTGGACCGCCAGGAGAGCCTGCTGGTTGCTAGGCAGAAGATGTTTTTCTCTATTAAACACGTGCACAATCACACTCTTTTGGATCTCTGTATTGGCCAGACTACACTGTGTCTGTGGTTTTCAGTTTTTTTAAGTAATGTGGTATTAATGACTGAAATTAAAAACACAGGGATTTGACTGCTGGCTAATTAGAAATATGTGCTTGGTTGGGAAGGGTTTTGCTGCAGTGCATATATGCTGATATAGATTGATAAGCATGTTGGGGGCTGTGATTACATGGGATTTCTGCCTTCTCCTGAGAGGTGGTAGGGTTTGGTAGTTAAAGCTTTTGGGGAAGGGAGGGAAGGATGAGAAGTACGTAATACTCCAAGGTCTGGTTTGTGTCACCTGGGAAAAGGAGCACTTTAGCTTCTCCTTAGAGCTCATATGTGAGTGGGTTTGCAAATCTTGATAGCACATATTATTCATTGTGTGTGTAACCTGCCTCATAAAGTCTTTTGGTCCAGTTTCTCTGCTTGCTCCTATTTAAAGAAGTACTGCATACAATAATACACATTTTTCACTGTTTCCTCCAGCAGATGGGTGTGTATCAATATCTATTTTTGTTTCGCAGCCTGTGGTGAGAAAGTCCAGACATCTTTTCCTGAACCACTTGACTGGCCATGATTTCCTCCTTTAAATCTATTACGTCTTGGCTGCTTCCTAGTACTTTCTAAAGTGTGAGATAGATGAGCAGATAGATACCATGGCTCACTCTTATCAACCAGCTCTCATAAATGCAGGACCTAAAAAAGCTTTTCTGTCTGAAATGATGGAATGAGTCACTGAAATTTTAGGTTGGTCTCTAAAAGCAAGATGCAGCTCAACAGAGAAGTAGCAGCTCTGCTTACTTGTTTCACTAGACAGCATCTGACTATCTGCGTTCTGTTCCACTGGTGGATTTAGGTTTGTTTGAGTTTGGTTTTTTTAGGCAGGACTTAGGGGGATTTGGTGGCTTTCATTGTTCGCCCATATCTAGAGCTATCCACAGTCTGCCAGGGCAAACGGTGCACCCCGTGGTGAGGAAGGGACAAGGCTGAATATACTCTGTAAGGCTTTCTGAAACATTTGTCTATTGTAGGTGCTGGTATGACTGTAATTTGTGATCTTACTCTTCTTTGTAAGTGAATTTTGTATGGAGCACCCTGTGAGAGATGAGGAAGTGTTGTTACCCCCCTGGTCACAGGTTGAGAACTGAAGCACAGAAAGAGCTGAGAAATGAACCCCTTTTCCCAAGGCTGAAAACATTCAACCCTCAGTTCCCGAACTTTGCTAGTTGTGAACCTACTTCAAGTTTCAAGCCATACTTTTCTCAAGTTCGTGACCTGACGAAGTGGATTTCCTCCACTTTGGCATCTCATAAATGCTGTGACCTTAGTCTAGAAACGGTGAGTCTACAGTAACCTTCCAGAAAAACAGTCTGTCACACCTGCAAACAGAGAAAACATTTCTTTTGTGGTAATCCTTTACAAAATGCCAGCATGCAGCACTCCCCAGGGTTGGTCTCTGAGCAAATTTGCCAGATTTGCTCTTCAGTGCAGCAGATCAAGGCACCCATGCCTCAGGTTTCCCAAGGATCTGCGGTCATTCATCAAGGTGAGAAAATATCTGTCCCTGGCAGGCTTGGAGGATCCACCTGTTCAGGTGACCTGGGAGAGAAAGCCAAACAAACTTCCGTCTTGTCTGTACCTAGACAGACGCTCTCGGGCAGAGGTGGCAAGTTTTTGTGCCCTCAAACTTCACAAACTTTATGTTCTCCTGGTGCAGTGATCAGTCGTTTCCAGCTTTCTGCCAGCCTTGGTACAAAGTCTCCAGAGCTAATGATGGATCAAGGGTAGCTCTCATAATCCCAGTGCAATGTGTGTAGTTGTTTGGGTTTTACTAGAATCAGTTTAGCTGCTTGTGTCTTAACTCTGGAAATGCTGACTGATGCATGTGTTTGATTCCAAACTAACAGTTCTCTTTTGAGGGGAATGAGGGGTTAATTCTTGTGCAATCAAAACAAAGAGGGGATGTTCTTTCTTTTGTGTGCAGTCACGCTGGCTAGACATCGTCTTCGAGGCCTTTGGCCTGACAGTCACAGAAGGTCTCTGTCGGGTTTGTGAAGGGCTGGCTGTTGGGCACAGGAGCCTTTCTCGAGTGAGCAGGTCTGCTGCGGCAGTCGCAAGGTGAAGGGCCAGGGAGTCGGAGCAGCGTGATGAAGTTCCCAGGTCTGCTGCAGGGTTTTCTGTTTGACTTTGGACCAGTCTCTCATTGTGTCGCGGTTTCCTCATCTGAAAAATAGGGATAATCCTATTAAATCACCTCATAAGAGGCCTTATAAAGATTAATTAGTAAACATGTGGAAATGCTTTGATAATGTAACAGGCAATGGCTGTGATAAATAGTAATTGAGGTAGCTTCTGTCCCACAGGATTCACTTTTGCAATGAGTACACTTGCTGACCTACTGAATAAATAATTTCTACAGGGGAACAGATTGGAGATTATGGTGGAAAAAAAAAACCTTCTATGAAAAAAGTTGCATAACCTTTTAAAAATCTCATATCTTTAATTTTGCACAGCATTAAGTCTCGCAACCTCAAGGTTACAGTCATACAACAGTTAGGAATTAGTGGCTCCATCTTCAAGTCTTATTTGAAATGTAATTATTTGCTCTGCTCTGTCAGTTTGGTGAAATATTGTCTGAAATATGATTTTTGAAAGAAGTAAAGGATTCCTTGTGCTATTTTGTTTGAAAATACAGAAAGAATTAGAAATGTGAGTCCGACTGCATCAGTTTCTTTTTTCGATCTCCTTTCATTTCTGTGTTTTTCGTTTTTCAGTGAAACACGCTGTCTGTGTCCCCTTGCCAACAGTAACCTGAGCCGTCAGCGTTGCCTTCAACTGCTGGTCTGGGCTAGGTCCTCCCCACCCACCAGCTTGCAGATTCTGCGAGCAAAGCCTTTGCCAAGAGTTTTTGAAACGCAGGGAAAGTTTTGTCAGGAAGTGGGAAATCTGCTGATTTCTGCAGTTCCTGTCCCCTGATTACCAGAGACAAAATCCTTGATTCTTTTGGACTGTGGAGCCTATTTGCTGGTGAAGCAGAGAGTGGGTGAGGAGAGGCTGGCTGTGAGCAGTGCTTTCCTGGCTGGGAGCAAAATGCCGTGGTCAACAATTGGGGAAAGACCCGGCTCTTGATCATGGCACAGAGAGGGCATCAAGGTCAGTGCACTCAGGAGGCAATCCTGTGCAGCAGGACAGATAGACCTATAGCCGTGCTCTGAACACATCCTGAGACAACTTTGTAATCTTCCTTTGCTTATCACTAAAGAAAAAAGCCAATTTCTGCTCTCTTCTTCATTCTCACAAGCAAACACCAGCTTGTGGAGCTTGGATCTGGTTTTGATTTTCCAGGTTTGCTCATTATTAGTGGTGCGTTATCCCATGAAGAGGAAGGAAGAGAGCAGCCTGATTTCCTGAGAACAGACTGGAGCCTAACCTGGATTTGTCTTCCTAACCCAGTTCTCCAGTGAGAGTGGACATAACGATTATTTTTGGAATCTACCTTACCATGTTCCACATTTTTAGCCAAACATAATAATGATGCTTTGTTTTTGGAGTGTATTCATACTTCCTGTCTTATGATACCCCTGTGAGGTAAGAATTAATTTTTTTTTCTCCCACATATGAGGAAACTGATAAAAAGGAGACAGTGTGACTCATTTCAAGTCACATACACACTTTGTGGGATGGATCAGTTTTTGCCTTAACTACAAGCACAAATTGCCATCTACTCGTCTATGCTTCAAGATCGGACTTTATTTACCACTGTATTCCAAAGACCTGAGTATCTGTTCTAAGACACTGCTGTAAAACCACAGTTTCCTAGTGACCCTCACAGGAGTCTGTACTGAGTGACTTATCCCCCTGTGCTCATAGCCAGGTGGGAAGTGTGCTAATGCATTACAACACCTTCTACATTACTGCCTGACTTTCTTGTGCAATGCCATTTATTGGTTAATCAGTGTCTCGCCTGGCAAGAACTCACCTCCTTGCTCTTAGACTCGGACTACTGCTATTTGTCTGAGTTTTTCGTTTCTCACAGCAGAAATCACGAGTAGGAAGCTAAGAAAGGAGGCCACCGTAATTTTTGTGCATTTCACATGACTGTGCAAACCTCACTGGAAATGCACTTCTCCTTTGTGTTTCATTTTTAAAAAGTCACTGTAAAAGTATAACCAGCTTAGTTTTTAAATTGCTGTCAGAGTTCAGCGTTACCAGGATTGCAAGAGGAGTAATTGATTGAAAACGAGATGAAAGCAGGCGTTTCTGTATAAGCATTTCCTTTTATCAGTCCTTGATTGCTCTTTTAGTGGACACTTGTACTGAAGGTCTTTCCTCAGGAGGTGCTGATTATTTAAGTGGAGAGAAGGCAGTGCCTGTGCATATGTATGTATTTGCAAGTTCCCAGTCTCTAAAGGACTGCCACATCAGCCACTCAAGAAGGGACCAGTACCATGGTATCCTATGGCTTGACAGAAAAGGACAGTTTCATGCCCTACTTAGAGGTTTAGTCCCTTGGAAAGCAGAGGACCTTCTTGTCAGAGTCAGGATTTCAGAGCTGGGCCGTGTGTTTGTACAGCTTCATTTAATTCCAAGTTACCCTTGGGTTATTTAATTTCCTGACAGCTGCAAAAACAGTGTTTTCAGATAACAATGGCCTCTAATTAGGCAATGTGCCTAAAATGGTAGAATGTTTTATTTGACCATGGCACTAATATTTTGTATGCAGCTTACACATGAGAAAGTCGAGTGAGTTGCATTTCCAGCTTCCCTTGGCAGAGACGTGTCTATCTTGTGATACTCGGTGCATAATGCTAAAGGCATGCCCGCTCTTCTGCCCCTGCAGTTAAAACACTTCTCATCTTTTTGGACTGTGTCATCCTGTAAATCTGTCTTTCAGCTGTAACCACCTTCCAGAAATATGTTTTATCAGCACAGCAAGACTAACAGGACTTGCACAGCTGAGGCTGCAGAGCATTTTGGAGACACGCAAGCAACACGAAAGCCTATGAGATGTACCTGTAGTTGGGGGTTGTAGCTTCTTGGGGGTTATATTACACTGCAGGGTTGCCCATATGTTGCTTTTACAGCTCATGCACTTAGTACGCAATCAGGCAGTGATAGAAATAAACATACAAGTCAACTGTTCTTCCAAGTCATTTATTCGGTTTGGAAAGGGTGTTAGCATCAGGTTATGTTAATTAGATCCTGACTCATGATTTGTGCTTATGGAAGCTTTATGCATCCAACGTACAAACTGATGATTTCTGAATCCCCTCCTGTGACAGCAGGAAGTGGTTGTTCAGGAGTCCTTCCTCTCCTTTTAATTCTTAGACTTCCTTTGAAATCTTGAATCTAAAAGAAAATAGATTTTTTTTTCTACACTATTTTACTCCCTATTTTAATTCCTTTACAGAGCTCACAATTCTGACAATTCCCATACCAAGTCCTCATCAGTGCAGAGCTTTAAGCTCTTTCTTTAAGGTCCTGTTTATATAACCATGATGCAAAATTGCAGTTCTGCTATACTGGATACCTATTTAAAAATCTTGCAACCTTAATTAGACGTTTGCTAATTTGCAGAGTTCACAACTGCCTTTTAGCTGAGCAGTGTTTACCTAAAGGGCTCTTTTGAAGGTTTCTGGTACGGATGCTGCACATCCATTTGCTTTTAGATGACTGATATTCTGCTCAGACACCGTAATATCATGAAAGAGAGATGACTGCATCAATTGCAGTATATAGGAACAGTGAAAACTTACTCTCTGCATTAATCTGGACTTACCCAGTTCTGTTGAGATGCTGATCTGTTAGAAGAAAAAAATGGGGATGTCAGCTCCGATTGCCTTGTGGCTACATGAGCAATACCTATGGGTTGTCCCCTCCATAAGATCTGCAAGGATAGAAGGTGAGCAAGAAAGTTCATATTCTTCCATCTCCACTGCAGTTCCCCACCAGTCAACAACTGAGAGATTCCTGAATTACAGATTGAATCCACATTACTGTATTTAATAGCTATCAATATACCAATCCACCAGAAATTTGTCTAAACCCCTTTCGAAGCCTCTTCATTCTTTCAGTCTCCATGCCATCCTCTGTCAGCACATGCAGCCGTGCGTGCGCTGTATGAATTTGTACTTCAGCTCAGATCCTCTAAACCTGCTCCTGGATGATTTCATCGCGTTTCAGGTATTGTTTGTTTGCACTGCAGCGTAACAATGCCTGTTGTCTTATTCACAGCTCTCCTCCCAGCAGTTCTTAAAGGTCTTTGAACATTGACTTGATGTTTCTTGCAGAACTATCTACAGTGTCTCCAAGACTCTTAGGAAGGGGGATGAACAGAGCCTTTATAAAAATGTTAAATAACATAGGACCTGCCAAGGGCTCCTATTGGTTGATCCCCAAAATTTCTTCCATTGAGGACTGACTTGATTGTTATTTTTCTTAAAAGTCCATCAGAGGATCTTCACTTTCATCACCTGGTACTAGGGAAGTAGTAAGAAAGTTCCCTCAGTTTGAATCACTTTTTAATACTAACTCCTGACTCTAGGAACCTAGTTTTAGGTGTAAGATACGACTTACAGTGGTTAACTGCCTTCAGAGTAGCATAAAAACTCAAGTTCTTTTCCATTTTCTTCCATAATCTCTCTCCAAGCTTTCTGCATACCATCTAGGCAAGAAGTGGTAAATGTATCCCCAGTTTTGCTTTGCATGAGTGTTGTTAATTTTCTTTCGGGTTTGCTCTTTCTGGGACTTCCATTGCCATGGTCTACCAAAACATCCCCATGTTTATTTTGCAAGACATACCGATCCCTCTTCAGTTTCCACTTTCCCCCTTCCACATTTATCAAATTTATCAAGTTGGAATGAATCGTATCTCCACAGTCAAAATTTGCATTTATTGTGAGTTGGTTTTGGAGTATGTGAAATTGAAGAGTTTCGGAAGATGTGAGAGGTGACTTCTCAAGGGCCAGAGGTGTTGGCAGCACCGGGCGTGCGGCTGGCGTGCCCTTGGAGGGTGCCCAGCAACCAGACTTCTTTATTGTTCTGTCTTGCACATTGCTGAGCAGATTGTAAGCACTAAGTAAGTGGTAATCTCTGGGGGCCTGCTGAAGTAACTGTGTCTGCGAGGTATTTATTTCAAGTTGTTTTTCTTTTCTGCTTCCCTGGGCTTGGGTAAGATGTTTGTTTCCTGAAACACTTTGAGCTGAACTTGTGTAATTAAGAGTTGCCAATTTATATATACACACATACACACAGATATATATATATATATATGTAATGCCTGTGTGTAAGTATGTGTATGTATCTCTATTTGTATATGTATGTGTATGTACCTATATTTGTTCAGGGATGTAGAATGGGATTAAGTGAAAGCCATTTTAGCTGTTTGTTTTCAGAAACTTGTCTTTAAAGTCTAGCTTAAAACTCCAAGTATACTGGGTTTTCAAACTTTAACATAACTAGTGAGAGCATCTGCCACGACTCAGTGGTCCAGGACCAAACCAAGGTTTTCTTTAGTTGGTGAATTAAATAGGCAGCTCCCACACAGATACGAACGCCCATAACTGAGGGCAGTCCAACAGCAGAGGGTATCCTCAGGAGCTGATGGCAGGTTTTGTCCTGGTCTCCAAGTACTGCTGTCACACAGCTGAAATCCTCAGTGACACCAGGTTTTAGGTTTGGTGAATTAAGTTTGTGGGGTTTTGTGGGGTTTGTTGTTGGTTTTTTTGTTTGTGGTTTGGTTTTTTTTTTAAGTTAGAATTGAGCCTTTGGAGGTGTGTGATGAGGATTTATGTGGGTCATCATGTGGATGAGCCTCTGGTAGATGTCTGTTTTGGCATTTCAACCAGTGAACAAAAAATAAAACAGCGTCTTGAACAAGCTCTCTGCTGTTTGCAGCACACAGGAGTGCCTGCTCTGATGGATGTTTACCATGTCTCTTCATGCTCTAAACAGAGAAGAGATCATTTTTCCCCCCCAGACAAATTCATTTTTAGAATTTGTATAAACAAATTCTTGACCTAGATGAATACTCCGACATGCCACCATGTGCCTGGGTTTAGTGGCCTCTTTGTACCTTTACAAGGAAATGTATTTATGTGTCCAAGAATCAAGGACAATCCATACCAGCTTCTCAGATCGCCTCCCAGTTGGATGAAAGGAAACCACAAACTGAAACCAGTTTGCTTTCAGAAGAACAACCTGTGTCTCTCAAACATGAATTTCAAAGGAACAGCAGAGTACACTTCACCAGCCCCAAAGAAAAACACTCTCGAGAACAGGAGGTTTAATAGCGATGCTCTTCGTGGGCAATGGCTGCACCTTTAAGGCATATGCACCTGCTTAATTTTAAGCATATTAAGCTGGGGGTTAGAGAGGACTCATGTGTTGAACGTGGCTTAAATATCCAAAAGATCAGGACCCTTATTGTACCACCCTATAGAAGAAGTGGGGGAAGGCAAGGCAGTCGGGGGGAGCCTGGCTCTTTACAGTGGGGAGGAGGAGAGCATCAGCAGAGGTTTTACAACCACATAACGACGCTTTTATGGAAGTATCTGACGTGGGTTATGTGACAAGGGGAGTTGATGGTCTGTTGGCAGTGCAAAACACTGGATTTTGAGCAGAGTTCTTCAGTACAGCAGACGAGGCGCATGCTGGAGTGCTTGCTGCAAGGCGGCTCTAACGGACACTGCAATATTTCAGATTGTGGTTGTCACTGATTCTCCTTCCCCAGCTGCTTTAAAAATTCTCTCCAGTTGCAAAGTTTTTTGGAGGGAAATTGAGTATGAAAAAATGAGCCTATTCTATAGAGATTCCTGTGGTTGAGTTTGGTATGTTTTCAATGGGTTGTTCTAGGTGGGGACGCTTGTTGGTTTTGATTAGTTGGGCTCCTGACGTAGAGTGCAGCCTGCTTCCTTGTTTGAAAATGGAAAGATGATGCTTAAAAAGCACTCAGTGGAAAATTGGGAAAAGGAAAAGAATTAGATACTGCTTTTCATCTGCTGCTTTTCATGCTTTTGAATTTTTCTGATATTTTTTTTCCCCCCCTCCCCTTCCCCCTGCAGTGAGCTCGAGGCAGCAGGGCTCTGCTCCATGACCAGGTCTCCTCGCCTCTGCTGTGACATAAATAATAATAGTAATGTGGTCCAGGAAGCAAAAAAACTGAAAGACTTGTGTGTTTGGCAAGTACTTTTTTTTCCAAGCAGCCATTGCAGCTAGAAGGTTCTAGGTGGCAAGAAAGCTTTTAAATAAAGCACAGAAGGTACTTACTTCCAAGGTGAGCAGAAGGCAAAGAGGCTTAATGTGCACAATTTCCCATATAGAAAAGGGAATGATTAATTAATGACCTGTATGCTAGCAAGTGGACAGAGTCTCTGTTGCCGGATACTGACAATACATATAATTTCCACAGTGTGTAGATGTGCAATAATCTATTGTTGTTTTTCTCCCAGCTTCTTTGTTCAATCCTTGAACAATTTGGCTACCAAGAGGAACTTGTAGATCAGAGAGTAAGATTGATTTGGTCGTTTGCCACTGAGGCGAGTGAAACAAGGCAGCCCCTTGTCAATGTAAGTCTAATTTGACCTGATCTTCTCTGGTTTGGTGAAGTAGAGGAATAAGAGCTGGAGTCGCTGATGCACGTTGGGTTGAGCGGCTGGCATGACTACCAAAAACGCATAGTGCTTAGCGGGGTGGGGAGCACTTGATAAAGAGAAGGCCCTTGTACTCAGAAATGCCAGAGAGAAATTGTGTGGAAAATTCTTTCAGCTAATGATCTGAAAAATATTCTGCAAAGGCTATTTTCTACTCTTACTTCTAATTACATCTTAAACATTAATAGTCTGAGCAACTGGAGGATCACACACACTAATGTCACAGTTCACTTGGAGCAATTTGTTTTGTAAGATAATGAACAGTGTCAGCAAAAGTTTAAAACTTGTTAAAGGTGGGGGTGATAGTACAGCCTGCTGTTAACTTTGCCCAGTGTTTTCCATTAAAATGCCCTAAGCTTTTCCTGATTCTCTGCTAGATTTGGTAACCTGGGGTGAGATTCTCTATGCAAGGGGACCTGACTCTTTTTTATATATAT
>NW_010526581.1:0-1121 GCF_000687285.1 Phaethon lepturus
AATTAAATAAATATTTACAGGAAAATGTAAACTCAAACACTCTTCTCTTACGTAATTACAACTTAAAGGATCACTCCTACTAGGAACTGAGCATTTCCTGGAAATAATATCCAGACAGTTGACAGTAGACAGTATTATACAGAGAGTGCTTTGCTGTTGACAAGTTTAGAGCATATGCCAATTTCTTCCCTTGGTATTTTTTTCAACTAAACGAAGTAGAGCAGGAACAGCAGTTCTCAGCTTTTCATGCAGGGCTATTTGTCCAATGACAGCTTTTAGAAGCCGTATCTCACATTAAGGGCGTAGTAACACAGATCGAAACAGCTTCAGTAATGAGAAAGACAAAATACAGAAGAACCAAGGGCATAATCTGGATAGAAGACAGGAGAAGCCCGTATTTTCTGCAGTTAGGAAGTGCTTCTAGGAAAGACCTTTTATTAGGTCAACTGGTACAGCTAAAAAGATGGTCCAGTTTTCAAATATACAATTGAGAGGAATGGAATACAAAATACTGAGTGGCCCAGCACTTGTCCAATTTTTCCAGCTACACTAAATTAGTCTAATAAAAGGCTATTTCTACCTATATGTATTCCACTGCTATTATCTAGGCACAGTGGTAGTCCACCAGATTTCATACAGTCCTATTTTGACCTTGGCAACATTATGAATTCCAGACATTAAGTATTTGTGGTAGTCTAATGTACAAAGCAGATTTATTACAAAAAGCCTTCATCACTGTAAACATGCATACTTAACCTCCTATTAGGTCTTCAGCTTTAGAAGAAATATCTTTCTCCACCAGTGTTTCAGTTGCATGAAGACTATCCCCATCATCTCTTAAAAGTTCATCCTTAGATCCATAGCCCTGGTCTGACTGACCACCTGTTTGAAGGAATACAAACACATGCCTCAGATTTGTTTTTCTTTCCTAAATTTGTTTTTCAATAAGAAAATAAAAAACCTGAAATTAACTTGTTTCACAGTTTGTTTTGCCAGAAAAGTTCACAGTAAGATCACCAAAATGCCTAATCTGTGCATAGATTTACTCGGTGATGGTGACAGCAGAGATAATTAAGCTGCACAATAAAATTTACTTTTCTAATTTATATTATATAATTACA
>NW_010526582.1:0-1718 GCF_000687285.1 Phaethon lepturus
TTCCAACCCAAAGATTCTATGATTCTGTGGTAAACTGGAAGTATTAGGCATCTGTGAGTTTAGGCAACAACCGAAGAGGCTTTTTTAGGGCTTTAATTTTGGCATCTAAATTTGGAATCAATTGGGACTTGGCACCTCAGCACACAGCTTTCTAGAACAGCAATTTCTATTTTGCCTCCGTGGCTGGCTGGAGGCCATAGTGCATAAGGCAGGGTCACCAGCAGCTTCAAGAGCACAGACATATAGCTGCATCTAACTTTGCATTAAAAATTGGAAATAATTGGGTTGTGCAGGAACATGCCTGTTCATAATTCCACCCTTCACCATTTTTTAGTTCTTTTTAATGAGCAAAGGTTAGTGCCAGAGGAAGGAGACAGACTAACAGCACTGACAAACACCAGGGTATTCTGTTTTATTGCAACATACACAGGGTATTTGCAGACCAATTAAAAGCTCCTGTCCCCAGGATGCTTTTTTATGGGGGGAAATGCCAACCTGCCATTGCTTTCACGCACCTGGAGCTGTGTTACAGGAAAGTTACTTAATGACAATGAGAAGCAAGGGATTGTTTTCACTCACCAAATGTCTCATGTAAACAAACAAACAAACAAAAATTTGTTTGCCAGGAATCTAATCTATTCCCCAAATACACTCTGTCAAAAGGTATCTGGAAGCAACACACACAATCAGTACAACTGGAATTTATATGGAAACCTTCTGTTCTGAAAGACTGGAAAAGAAGGTGTTTGTTAGTGCATTACCAGTAACTGCCTCTCATGTCTGTCTGTTCTGTCACAGCTTTTTTTAAATTTTTCACGTGGCCATCCTAAAGGATGGATAAATATTTTAGCCTTTCTGTTAACAATGTTTACATTAGCTCTATCTAGAATTGTGATAAAGCACTGCTCTTTGCTGAGAAAATAATAGCAAAGTCCTATTTTGGACCTTAATGTTCTTTTAACACTTTTCTTAACATAGTCTAGTCCTTGGGCTTGTTTGGACAGCACAGGTCCCATCCAGCTGGTCTACAAAGCACAGCACAGTGTAACCAGATCTGCTACCATAGCTGCAGTTGCAGGATGTACTTTCATAGTGGTTTAGCCCCAGTAGGCAGCTAAGCATCACACAGCCACTCGCTCACTTCCCCACGGTGGGATGAGGGAGAGATTCGGAAGGGTAAAAGTGAGAAAACTCAAGGGTTTAGATAAAGACAGTTTAATAGGTAAAGCAAAACAAGGAATTCAGTCACTACTGCCCATCGGCAGGCAGGAGAAAAGGCCTTGATTCTGTGTAAGACCTGTTCAGCAATAACGAAAACATCCCTGTATTATCAACACTGTTTTCAGCACAAATCAAAAACATAGCCCCATACAAGATACTATGAAGAAATTTAACTCTATCCCTGCCAAAACCAGTACATTTTTGAAGAACAACAACGGTCACCAGCTACATTCAGCCCAGTTGCTTAGGAGAGATGACCTTTGCAATCATACCATATGTGCCTGTCTCTCTCTTTGATAGAGGGGTAGAGATCTCAAAAATATTAACAGTTCTGAGGAAGTGGACAACTGAGCAGAGTAGAAAGGTCTTGCAGTTGCCTTAACTGACAGCCTGCAATGTGAATGTAAACCCTAACAGATACTATTCAGGGCAGGCAAGATGAGTGCCTGTCAGTGCCCCCTCAGAACTGACCACAGGATGCAAATCCAATAAAATAA
>NW_010526583.1:0-1078 GCF_000687285.1 Phaethon lepturus
GCACCGCGCCTGTGTCGGCATCCCCGTCCCACGGGGCCCCTCGCCCGGCCCTGCGGACCCCCGCTCCTGAAAGGTGAAACACAGACCCTTGGGCTCAGGCTAATCGATAGCAGCTCATCACATCAGTGTTTCCAATGTCTGCCTGTGTTTATGTGCTTTTCACAGAGATAAATGCTTCTTAAACGTTGGCGATCAACAGAAAACTGTTTTAAATTAAATTTACATACGAAAAATGGGTTGCGTTTACAACAATTAGCTTGCTACAGAAATTGGGTGCGCGGAGAGAGGATAAAAATGTTCTTGCAAAGAAAAGGACAGAAAATTCACTTACAGAAATGATCTCTTTAAATTGCTTGCAGGATAAAAAAACCCCAGAGCTGCAGGAACTGTTTTGAAGGCCCCTGTTTGGTCAGTTGTTTCCTACGCTGTAACCCTCGGCTTCACCTGCCCGTGAGAGGTCCCAGCGCTTGCTGGAAAACCGATGCCTCTGGGAGAGCTGAAATACTCCAGGGCACTTGATTACAAGGAAGCGGGCTGGTTCTTTTTATTTAAGATTAGGAAAGAAAATGAAACAAAGTACTTGCCATTTTAACTAAAACGCCTTTGCATTCTTCGGGAGCACAGCTTGCGCCCCAAACCAGGTCGGTTTTGGCAGAGCGATGTTTTGCAGAGAAGAAACAAACGTTGCTGGGAATCTCCAGGATCGACACCATCAGATCACAGGCAGCGGGAAAAATGTTCAAAATTGGCTTTGGTTTCTTTAAAATTTTATGTATTTTATTGGTCCTAATGAGGTGTGAAAAGAAGTAATCCAGGGTGGTGTAGTAAATGGGAAGAGTGGAGACGGGAGAGGGTAAGCCCCCGGGTGTTTCTTGGCCTGTTGGCACGAGGGAGAGCCGCTATCAAGTCCTTTACCAATTTATTAAAAACTGGCTTCATCCTCTGCTAATAAGACCAGTAAATGTACACATCCTCTTCCACCTCTGCCTGTTCCTGTTCCCTGCTTCACCTTCCTGCAGGAGACCTACAGTTTGAGTTCATTTCCTACAGCGAGCGGCGTTTATTTGTAATTTGCACC
>NW_010526584.1:0-8685 GCF_000687285.1 Phaethon lepturus
GAGGCGCGCCCGCGCTGCCGCCCCGCTCCTCCGCTGCTGCGCACCCGTTCTCGTTTCTGTGCGTTTTAGGACTTCTGCCTGTATCTTCCAACATCTGTTTTCCTCTCATCAGGAATGAAATGATACATTCATAACATAATGCATTTATGCTCTCTAGGTCCTGTTTAACATTCAACCTCTTTCTTCAGGTTTTCATTGACATAGTAATTCACCTCCTCTATTTTCAGCGTTTCATATTGTCTTCTCACCCCTGTTTCTGCCTCTGCTCTTCTTTGCTTCCTTTGCTCTGCTCTGGCACTGTCCTCTCCTTCCCTGACCACCTCTCAGCTTGACCACCTCCTGACCATCCTCCTTCCTCATCTACAGCAGAGCCCCCGTCCCCACAAACAGCTCACACGGGCACCTCTGGATCCAGAGAACCCACCTCTTGTACTGAAGCACCCCAATACTCCTACTGACCTGCATATTCGAAAAGCATTTTTTGGTATTTATTTCTAGGAGCAGACAGAGGGAAGAGTGATTTGAGCTGTTAAATTCACAGCATAACTCGCCATGCGTCTTTTAAATTTCTGATAAATCCTTTGTATTTCTAAGGTTGCATTAGGGTGGGATGAGCTGTGGTGAACGACGCTGCATAGGTTAAGAAACTGAACTTTACTATTTTAACACAAGACCCATCCGTTTCATCTTGAAGTGTGAATGTTGGGTTTTCTCTTACAATTTCATACTATTTGTAACCTATTAGGAAATTCCACGTATATCCAAATACTGGGCTGTATTTGGAAATGGTATTAAACATGAGAAAATAGCTTAGGGTTGGTAGGAGAACAGCACTGATCAGATTTGCAAATCCTGCTCAGTCAAAACTTCTGCAGTAAAAAATCCCAGTGGTGCTGCACCTCTAACCTCCACCTGCAGCCTCGGGGTTGATTCTGCTTCCCTGCAAATCCACTGCAATGCTCCTGCTCGTTTGCAAAGCACCTGGGACTCACTGGAAGTTTTGCCTGAATGAGGACAATAAGGTTTAGTCCCACTTTTTTGTCTCCAGACAGTTTGCATTTGTTGTATTTAATAGAAATATAAAAACTTATAAACTGCAAAATCATTTCAACCTACTATAATGACTTTCTGAGAGAACACAAGTGTCACACAGTGCTGTAGATTAGAAGCATATTTGAAGATTAAACATTTTTTTCCAAGTACAACATTAACAATATAGAGGTGCCACTAATTTGTCTTGCACACACCTGCTGAAAGAGGAACATGATATGGATCCACAGCGGAGGCTGCCGGCTGATGAGGGTAAAACTGGATTTACTGTACAAGCAGTAATGGCCCTTCAGGGGACAGCTGAAGAACAGCTTTGCTACACAACTTCTAAGAGTATCTAGAAATAAATACACAGAATATTAAAATCAGCTACATAAAAGACAGAAACCTAACTGTCCATTACCAGTGTACATCCAGTCATGCAGTGCCTGGGCATATGTGTCCGCTTCGGGGGCATCTCCGTCTGGGTCAGCTCCTGCGGCGTTCAGAAGGATATTACTGTGTCTGCACCCTTAATTTAAACACAAGCCATCTGCCAGTACTGGAGAAATTTTGTCCCCAGTGCTTTAAATCTAATGTAGCAATCATTTACTCCCAAATGCAAAAGGTGCAAGACGGTGCAGTCAGGCTGTTGAGCCTCCGCGCGCCTCCTTATGCATTCGGTCCTGTCGTTTAGCTTGCAGAGCAGACAGATCTGCCAAAACTGTGCATCGCTTACTCTTATTTAAAGAGTTTGTTGGAGAAAACGTCCCATCTTGGGAAACGGGCATATGGGGGCCTGACACCCGCGGGCTCCTTGCCGAGACTTTGCGCAGCTGAAAGCCGGTGTCTGTAGGGATGGAGGAGTGCAGCGCGCGGCTCCCAGCCGGGAACGGGCTCATTCAGCCGCTGGCAGAAGCCACGGCACTTCCCCTCTTTGCAATGGATCCTCCAGGAGCCAAAAGATGCATAAATCGATTTACAACACGGCTGCGCATATAGCGTGTTTGCTGTACGGGCCATCTTATTAATTTGCCACCAGAAATACCACCATTTCAGAGCGTTAGGGAGTATTCCCTGAGCCCTGCGCCACGGCGGGGAGCCGATGCACCAGCTCCCGCCCCGCTCTGTGAGGGCTCCCGGCCACAGCCCCTCTCCCCGTCCACCCAGGAACCCCAGCCCGGGCTCAGGTCTGCCTGAACCTGCCCGTCCAGAGATGCTCCGGCTACCGCCTGGCTGCCGGGGGCTCCAGCTTCTACAGAATCTGCTTCTTACCAAGCCTACCTAAGTCTGCTGGTCACACCTGATTTTTACCCACTAAGCCAGGGAGCCGCAGTTTTGCAGCCGTTCTCCGAGAGGCATGACACACAGGGGACAGGAATCATTGCTCCCGCCATGCTGCAAGGGACAACGTGACACGGCGACCTGTTCAAATTGGCAAGCCAGCGCCAGGGCAGCTGCTGGCAGAGCCCACGGGCCACGACCGCCAGCACAGCCCCAGACTTCATGGTGAAAAAACACATGGAAAAGGCATGGAGCTCCAGGGCCAGCTGGACAAGACTGCCAACGCATTCGCAGTTATGCACCGGGAAAGGTGGGATATGTACGTTCACAGCTGTGACTCAGTGTCACCCACTCAACACGTAGGTTTTCTCCAAAAGTGCACTTTGACTCACAGTCCCAGCTCTGGGGCACTACAGAGAAAGGGTCTCCAGTTCTCACTGCTCTGCCAAATCCCAGCCAGTTATGCCACCAGTGATCATGTCATCTGTCGATAAAAATCCCCCAGTGGTTACCTGCAGTCTGGAATCGTCCTTTGGGATCAACTGCTCAGTGCAAAAGCTGTGTGCTACGTAATGTTACCTGACTCTGAACTTCCCATGCTGGCTTTAACTGGAAATGAAGTCCTTGAGATGTACGATCCTGCTTTTGCAAAATATTGACCTTGGACGCTTGTTTTCTGTCTTTGGATGACTCCTCATAATGATAACAGCATGTTAGGCATAACCTAATCAGGCTTCTCTATTGACTTAAAATAGTGGTATCATTTTATAGTCCCTTTGAAGAGGAACAAGCAGCTATCCAAGTCAAAAAGGCGTGGAAAACAAAAGATGGAGATCCTTAGACAATGACCTTGATGCAAACACAGGGGAGAGCTGCACCCTCTTCACCCAGCTGGAGAGTTGAACTTATGAGGGGAGGGGATCACCCGGTCCCACCAGCTGCTGCCGCTGGTGCAGCACTTGTTTCCTAGCTGAAGGCGGAAAGGACAGACAGACAGACGAGCTGCCGTGCCGCGGCTGATGAGCCCGCTAGCCTGACCGCGCACAAAGCCGCCGTCGCTCACCTCTCCCGAGGCCCTGGCCTGCCGGCACCTGCAGGGTCAGAGCCAAAGCAGGTTCAAGGAGAACCGCGCGCAGCGTGGGCCCCTGCGGAGGCGGCCAGCCAGGTCTCGCCGCGCAGCGTCCACAACATGAATCACGCAGCCGAGAAGGCTGACGGGGCAGCTCTGCCGGGAGCATTACTCAGAGCCTCGTGCTATCCTGGTGAGTCACCGCGCGGCGAAGGTGTAGGAATAGAAAGCTGTAAGAAAATACCCTAACTGGAAAAATGAGTTCTAACTTTTTAGAAAATGTGGCTAACGGGAGACAGTTTAAGTAGCACAGCCGCATAGATTACTGACTATGAGCGCCAGCAACAAGGAAACCTGATGTCAGAAGGCAGCCTTGAAATACTTGTTGGTTTTAACATTTTTCATTCAATCAAGATGTGAAAGCATAGGAGAGAAATTAAATAAATTCTGCATTTCACATAAAAACACTACGTATGAGGAATGAGTTTGCCAGAGGTACAAAAGGATGGGTCCCTTGAGCAAAAGTATCAATGGATCAGACTGTTACTAAAAATGCAGAAAATTCAAAGCTGGGATGTTGGAACCTGCTGAAGATGCTACAAAGAGGCCAGATGGCTGTTAGGCTGGGAGAAAAAATTTCAGAGGCTGGCAAGTGGAAACCACTTTATTATCCTTTGACAAAGCTGTTTGAATTTGCCGAGAAAAGGAAGCTACCAGTTGCAAACTGGGACTGCAGAGCTTATTGAGACTCCGCTGTAGCACAGAGGAAGAGACCTGAGATGTAAAGGCACGGGAAGATTAAAGTTAGACTCCACAAAAAGCAGTGGAGTCACTGCGCACACTGTGGGGAAGCACACACAAGCCAAGGCAATGCGTAATATTTGGAAGTGAGCACAAGAACCAAACCAGATTGTACTGACTGTAGAGAAAGGTATGATAACAGCACTCCTTCCTCCGAGGAACACGTGGTGTAATCAGCAGCATTACAGCAGATGAAGCTTGGCTTAGCTGGAAACCAACGGGGTGTTCATTAATCTTTAATCATAGGCAGGTGCATAAGCCAATATGGGGCCAGCAGGAGCGATAGTGAAAGCAGAAGAAAAGCCACAGGCACGAGGAGGTCGGAGGGTCAGAGCAGGCGGTGGGCTTTCCTCCCGGAGAGGGAGTACGTGAACCGTGTCAAAATGATATAGAGCTGGACAGGACTACAAACATCATCCGGATCACACCCCTCCAAAGACACAGGGGGAAGGACCCAGACCAGCCCTGGCTCTCCTAAACCATGGGCGAGGCAACAAGAAAACCTGTCTCTATTTGTCTCTGGAGAGTACATTTAGTAGAAGACAACTTTGAAGCTATCTCCTTTGCTCCGAGACAGCAATGGAAAGAGGAGCTGAAGTGGGCCACTGTTCACGGCTTCGCTGAACGTACCAAAAAAAGAGGCACGCTCATTGGTGTTAGGAACACTGCATACTTTCCTCTTGTGCAGGGCTGAAAAAATGGATTTATTACAGGAGAATGTTGCCTTGAGGAAGGAAAGAATCTGCATGAGGTGGTGGCTTGATGCCAAACACTGGGCATTTGTAGGCTGCTCCTTGAAGATGACAATATTGATTTGTGCACATTGGCTAAATCCTATGGCATGTGGAAGTGCTGTCTGGGTCACGTCAATCGCCTGAACACAAACATACTCTAAGATCTACAGTGGGACAACGTTAGAAGCACACGACTGTAAGCTTTCAGCAGTAGAAAGCCAGGGCTTAAAGTTAAACCAACAAAGATGCAAACGCTGCCCGATTGAGATAACAATTCGGAAAAAAACCCTAATGTAGCTGCAGATCACAGATACATCACGCCTGTAAGCAACAAGCCCATGTTCGCAGGAAAAAGATAGGGCATAAACTCCACTACTCTTGGATTAGTAGCTATGGGGAAAATTTGAGTTTAATCTAACTACCCAAACCAGTAACCTGCCGGTGTTCATGTGCAATATAAAGGAGGAGTTTGAGAAACTCCTTCTTTAAAAAGAAAAAGGAGTTAATTAGCGCGATCCTAAGTCCTGAGACATATTAAAGCACAAAACTAAATGACGTCTCCAAGGAGGCTGTTGACAGAATGCTCTGCCAACAGCACGGTCTAAACTAAAGACCCCTGGTTTATGCAGCACAGATGCTAACAAAACCTTAACTTCAATACACTCAACAAGAAGTAGAGGGTTGGCCTTGGTCCATATGCGTGAAAAGTTTAATGCTTCATTAGGGGAAACCACTCTTAGCTAAAAGTGACCATAAACCATGTAATGCCACTGCAAAAAGGGAGCCGTCAGTCAATGCCTTCCTCTCCAGTGAGCACGGCAGTTCTTTTTTCAGTGACAAATGTACGAATTGACAAGAAACCCGGGAGGCATTTAACAGCTGCAGGCAAACACTGGGGTGCATTAAACAGCCGTGCAAGGCAATAAAGTCCAGAGCTAGATTTCTTGTCACCCCTGGGAAGCCCACATCAAGCTGATTAAACCCCACCTGGGCAGCCTCCCACAGAAATCACTGCAGCTGCGAGCAGAAGGAGGCAGAGCTCCAGGATACCAGCAATGAAGAAAGGGTGCCCAGTGCTAGGTGGGATTGTGTTTGATGGGACTGTGAAGGAGTCCCCTAAATGCTGCAGAAAAAACCTGCAAAGGTTATATGGAGAGACACAAAAACCTAACAAATTACTTAGCAAGACCTTGTGGACGACACCGAGAAGAATACTGAGGCTGATCATACATACCAAAATAACTGTCAGCTCAAGCACTGGAGTCCATGCTGCCTGAGCAAAAGGTTTGTCTGTATTGTACAAGGCAAGTGTTATCCTAACACCCAGTTGTTGTTAGACGCTAACTTTGCATGCTACATTTTCATTTTTAAGCTGCCAATTGAAAGCATTGAATGTTTCTAGAAGTGACAATATTGCTCTTTACAAGTATTTCCCCACTTGTGTAGCAATTTCAATTCAGTCTGTGCGCTGTATCCCACTGCAGCAGAGTAATAACATTCACTATGGGTTTTGATATTTTGAGTATCATATTGCACTTTTATAGTATCTTACTCAAGGATCCGAAAGAACTATGATTTAAACCTCAAAATGTCCATCATAGTAGGTCATTTTTTCTGTACCTTGTGGATAAGTTTAAGTGTGGCAGGATCATTCAGGAGCGAAGCGTGTTAACACATCCGTGTTCATACTTGTGCTCAGACACACTCTAACCAAGAATTAAAAAGGTGCGTTTAAAATCTTTGTAGTATTTACAAATTGCAGGTACTTATGTACTTGGTATGACATGCAGCTTAAGAACATACATTTTAGGCTTTCCTAAAACACATGCACATGAATTGGCTGAGCTTTAGGTAAGCTCTGTTGCAGACTTTTCCCAGCCCATCATTGCAATGCTATATAAAATACTATGAACCAAATATCAACCTTGGGTAATCCCACCTGATTTCAGAGGAGTTAAAGCAGAGATAATACAACACAGCAAGACTTGAAGGCAGTCACTTCTAGGGAAACCTCTCTGCATTTGCACTTGGCAATGCACAGCGGCTGACAAAGGGAAATCTGATGACTGAGCAGTGATCAGGTCCGTAGGTTTAGCTAGGAAAGGGGAGCATACAAAAATTTTTGCTGGGAAGAACAAAAATAAATCACTTGCAGGCTTGAGTTAGCAAAAAAGCTTTGAAGGTGAAAAGAAACCAGTCTCAGTCTACAAAGGTGGAGACAACTCAGTTCCCTGAATCTGTGTAATTCCCTGTGTGGAAATATGTAACCACTCACCCTGACTTTGCCTGGAAGGAAAGATGAATTTAGCTCCGAAGAAACTTTCCAGATACCAGTAAGATACAACACACAGGAGATGCCTGTCAACCAGCTCTGCAACAGCTCCCCCAGCACATGGCACACCTTGGCAAATGCTGGCAATCCAACGTTGACTAAAGGTCCTTTTGATGTGATTTAAAGCAATGAAGTCCAAATTATGGCTAAGATGGATCTGCAACTCTTTAAAATAATTGGTCAAAAGTATGTAAAGGAGAGAGGAAGGAAAAAATTAAATGATTTCCCTGAGGACCTTAAGCCTATTATATTGGTCACATTTAAGCTACATATTTACAGACTCTAGAACTAGTTTTGTACTTTAAAAACCACTGTCACTTCTAAATGTGGAAAGCAAATTTGAAGCAGGGTGTTTATGCCAACTTCTATTTCACTGAGTAACCTGTCCCATCTGATCTAAATTAGGATTTATGGAAACACCATTTCAACCACTAGACCTGTGACTCCAATAGCACTTCTATACTGAATGGGCTCATAGAGGCTTTGACTGTGGAAAAAGAAAAGAAAAAACCCCGGAGAGAGACTTGTCTTACGACTATTTAAGAGTGCTAGCTCTTGGAGCTGGAGGATGGGTACGATGGTTTCGCCTGGAGAAACCCTTGTACATGTCAACATGTCAAAAGATACTGCACGAGGAGGAAAGGGACATTTCAGGGACAAGACGATATGACACCAGGTACGTCTTCATTGTGGCAGTGACTTAGTGCAGGCAGCGACAGGCAGCCTTGGTCTGAATGCCAGTCACCCCACATCCGCGCTGCTGCTGTAGGGCTGGCATGTACAACGAACTTCTCATGCACCCGTGAGCTGCTGTCGGCGGAGCCACACTCTGAATTTCTCAGAGAGAGTTACGGCATGTTTTGTACATCTTGTCAGCACTCCCTTTGGTAACGGCAGAGAAACCAATTTCTCAGCACTTGGGACCTCAGGCTGTGCCCTGACACCCAGGTAGAAAGATGGGCAGCGTGGATCTACCCCACACTCAGGGAGAAGCCAGCGAGCTCTGGTGCAAAGCAGGTTTATTAGGTGAGAAGCCTGTGTATGTTGATGAGAGTTTTGTTTAGGCTAAGCACTGGCTCAGTTAACTCAGAAAAGGAGAAAAGTTCATAGCTCTGCTTCATCTCATTAGCAGCAAAGCAATACCTACTGCTGCTGAGTATCTGGGGTAACACACCGAACAGACAGAACAATTCCTTGTTTTATCCAGTTCCTATGAATTATCCCTGCTGATGAGCACCTAAGAGCAAACCTAAGCCAAGACATTTTAGAGCTCTGTGCATCCCTCCACTCAAGAAGCTCCTCATTGCAGCCTCCCCTGGGCATCGTTCCTGGCTGCACCCGTGTCCTGCTCTCCTGCATCGCTGGCAGCAGCAGCTGGTGACGCTTGGGCACATCTTCTGCATAGAGAATCACAGAATCACTATGTTGGAAAGGAC
>NW_010526585.1:0-4140 GCF_000687285.1 Phaethon lepturus
GCACCGACCCCTGCCCCCCACGGAGTCGCGGCCGGGGGGGTATTCCTTCAGCGGCACGTGACTGTGACAGTCGCACGCTGTCGTGTGAATACGCGTTCTTATGTATTTATTTAGATAAACTCATCTGGAGAGTTGACACACTCTGTGTGGATACGTACACGCCTATATACACCTGTACATGCACACATATGTCGTCTCTAGATATGTATCTCTAAATTACTTTTATATATATGCACATATATCCATGCCTATAGATACATGCATGTTCGGACATATCTATATACATGTACATACATACGTGTATAGTCTTTCTACATCTAAAAGTAATTTCTATATCTAAATTTTCTATATCTATATCTAAAAGTAATTTAGTAATCTAAAGTAATCTAACTTTAGTAATCTAAAGTAATCTAAATTACTTTTAGATGTATGTACAGAAAGACTATATACGTATGTATGCACATGTATATACATATGTCTGAACATGTATGTATATACATGTGAATGTGTATATGTATATCTATTTTAATAAAGTAATTTTTATATATGTATGTGCATATGTATGTTTGTGTGTGTATATGTACATATACATGTTGCCATTAACCAAATGCAGGAAAGTTGCTTCTACTAAATCTATGAAAGACAACATTCTGTTCCCACTAATTAAGAGTTAAAGCCTGTTAATTTAGAGAGATAAAAGAACACACTCTGTATACATATATGTATATGTTCATATATAGGTACATACATACTATATGATATATACTATATGTTTTATAATATATGGTGTATAATTACATAGTGTACAGCATATTATAGACTATATTTTATATATAAAATAACTTATAGTATATGAATATATATATTATCTCTATGTTGCCCCCATCAAACACGTGATAGGCACAATCCCATTCCTGTTAATTGAGATTCACATTCTGTTTAATTCAGAGAGTTAAAATAACTTACTGTATAAACACCTATCTATATTCTCATATATGTGTGTATTAATAACATATTTATACATGTGTATATAAGTATATAACTAATAATATATGTACACATCTGTGCATGTGTATGTCAGTGTTGTGTTGCCAATATTGAATGTACGATTAGCAAAATCCTCTTCCTGAAGGCATTGGGAATTTGCCATGAATTTCAGCACGGCCGGCGTTCCATCAGATACTGCCGAGCACCAGCTTTCTGTATTTCTGAAAGAATGGAATCTCAGCCACGATGTGCTCATGACCTCACCACTTGTGAGTAAGACGGTCAGTATTCCAAAGCTCAAACTCATAAAATCTCTATAGCACACCATTCTGTCTGCCTTTATAGCAAAGCATGTCTCTCTCGACTTCAAATAAAACAGAAGCAGGTAGTAAGAGTTCTCCTTTTTTCCCCAACTGGTAAAAAGCAACCAGTGACTACCATTTCTGTAGTGAGTTGTTAAAGCTCAGAATCAATTAGCTGAATATCTATAGCTGTCATTTACCCCAGAACCTGAACACAGGGCACTAAGCCTATGATTTTAACCACAAATTCAAGAACATAATGCTAATAAAAGGGTTTTCTTTATTTTATCTACATGTCAGCCAGGATAACATGTTTGAATATCAAACCAGTGTATATACCATCTAACCCTCTAGCTGCCTGTGACATCTTCATAGGTCCCTTTATTTGTTATATCAGATTCTCTGAAGTAAGAGAAACAGATAAACATTGCCAATTCCAAGGACATTTTTTTTATACGGAAAAAAATGCAAAAAAGAAACCCCTCTGTCATTCCTGATTCTCCTGGTCCCTGTCAAAAGACCATCCGTAAGAAGAGAAGTCTAACCCTCAGGTGAAGGAGACAGCATTATCTCTCGCATGCAAATCAGACTGCAAATGATAAATTTAATTCAGTCTAAATCAAAAGATCTGTAATTGTACTTGCATGTCTCATTATATGACCTTTCCTGCAGATGAAGAAAGCCTTTCTGAAATATACAGTTATGAAAGTGTCAATACTTGCTCTCCTAAGAGCAGTGTTACAGATCTTCTCTAGTTATCTGGCCTGTGCCTTCAGGATATTGCACTGGACTGAGAGTTATCTTCGATAACGTCAATGAAAAAGCATTCACAAGAGCACACTGGCCAAGGCTATTGGAAGTATGGTTATTTATGTACTGTCCCATCAATCCTTTTCTCTAATATCACCTCACAGTCCCCCTCTGTGCTGGGATTCATATCCCCATTCAACAGTCACAGCAGAAATACTCTGTAGAGCAGGGAACTGGACCACCGTACGATAGCCCTGCAGGCATTTGGAAATCGTGACCAACTGGCTGAGGTTTTCCAGTTTGCCACCAGAGGGGAAGGAAGACTTTGGGTGGGAAAGTGCTGAGGCATGAGAAGGTGGAGGAAGGTCCCTTCTCATGGAAAATGTTCTTCATTTACTGCCCTTTTCATTACAGGCAGTGAGGGATGACAGAGCCCGGCTGCTGTGGTCTGGCAGAGACAGAGCCATGCTCTGGCACCCAGGTCATGCCTTTGCAGTCACAAAGTTTCTCCCAGACACAGGAATATAGATCTTTCCTCAGAGCACCATCCACATATTTGCCATTATTTGTCCTCTTACTTTCCTCCTCTCCAAACATAAAAGGGCACACACAACAGAAATCCTTCTAGCTCTGACACTGCTGTGGGTCTGGGTACTAGGCTATTTTTTTTTTTCCTAATATTATGAGAATGAGAAGTTGGTAAATGGGAAGAAAAAAAAAAAACCTAGTGAAAGACATCATTAATCCTAAGGCTGGTGACTTAAATGCCAGCAATAAAAAGGGAAACGATACATTGACACAGCCCTCAAAAAACTGGGAGAGCTAAGAAAACCGGAGTTGAGATTAATTACTAGAGTTGATACTGTCTATCGTTACACCAAAATAACCTATTTTACGGCTGGATTGTATGGATGAGAATATCCAACATTTGGATAGGAATTGCCTTTACAGGATAGCATGATACAGCAGGGAGGTGGACCATATTTGACTTTGGAGTTTGGTGAAGTAGGTGCAGTGAAGCTCAGTACGGTATAAGGTGCTGAACGTCTTGCGGAGTTTCTCTCAGCTTTTGCAGCACGTGCTGCTTTGCTTTGCCACCAGCCCCGTGCAGCTGGTCCCACAGATGGCTGAAGGGATTCACCACCGGTGGAAGGTCTTTAAACCCAGGCAGAGATTTGCCTGAGACAGCAGGGAGGGGGATGATGTTCCCACCACCTCTGCTTCGCCCAGGCTGCATGAAACAGCGGCAACAGCTTCGCTCCCCTCCGCCGCCGCTCGCGCTGCGCCCAGCCCTGCTGTGTCTGCGCAACACGCGGCTCCTCCGCGGGGCACGGCCGGGGACATCGCCATGTGGAGAAAAATATTCCCGAGGCTCAAAGCTGCCCGAGGAGGGGAAGGAGGGGGGTCCCCTCAGCCAGGGAGAGCAACAGAGGAGATGTGGAGGTGTGTCCCTGGCGCCACGGCGTCTGGTCATGGCTCTGCCCCTGACAGCTCAATGCATCTGCTCCCACTTCAGAACAATTTTCTGTCGGGTCACTCTGCACCATTCCAATGATAGCGCAAACAGAAAGCACGTACGCCGCACTTGCCTGATCGCAACTGATCCATAGAGGACCTTCCCGCAGTGCCCCCACCAACGCCTCATGGCCCGCGCTCTGCCGTGCCATCTGCACCCGGGTGCACTTTCATCTCTCTAATCCTGCTCACAGGCATTGTCTGTTTTACCAGATACAGTGCTAACAGCATTTCACGTGACAAAGTGCATGCTATTTTATACATCAGGATGGTAACTGACATAATTCGGTTTGTTTACCTTTTAATCCATTTATTGATTAGTACTGGAAATTACTACCAGAGCAAGGAACTGCTCAGGCTACCCACAGCGTGCTGTTTGGGAAAGAGGCACTGGTAGTCACACCACGGAGGTTTGCAAGAGTTCAGATGGTTCACACAGGTGTTATGACAGTCTAGTTTTACTTTTGCTGTAGTAAGCATAGGGACTTTTTCATTGTAGGCATGACTTTGAGTTACAGGGTTGTATGTCACCCATTAACATTAATCCAGATTTATCTTTGACACCATTTCCCACAGCATACTCCTG
>NW_010526586.1:0-2839 GCF_000687285.1 Phaethon lepturus
CGGCCCTCGCGCCGCAGCGGGACGCCGCTGCTGGCCGGGCCAAAGCTCGCCTGCCTTCCCCTGTCTTCAGGTGCGGTCTGCTGGAGGCTTTACTGCTGACAGTAAGCTGTTCTGCACAGTAAACGGCTCCTACGTTAAATATATTTATGATTTAGAATTGTTAGCATCTGTCTGAATTACAGAGTTGCTTCATTTAATTCATTACTGGGGTAGTCCCTCCATTATCACTAAACATGGTTTATTTATTAAATCGTGTTATAAAGTCTGTGAAACGTCCTGCAAGGCTTCTGTGCCTATTCATCCCACATTTTCTGAGTCACAAAAGCGGTACTAGTCATTGCAAATGAAGAGGAATACGGTGTCCTCAGTGCATTAAAGCAAATCTGAAAAAAAGAAGTTGTTCCCAGATCATGGTTTTCAAGGACTGTCCAAACTCTTATTTATAACACACGTTTGAGTGAAAGAAAAGTGTTGATATATAGCTCTCATTGTTTCTGTTATTTATCAAAACTGTACTTAGAAAAGTATAAACTATCAGCTTCTCTAGGGAACAGAAGTCTTTAAAAAAGCTGCCTGATGCAACAGGCACATTGAATTTTTTCTCATTTAGACTTTGGAATTCTAACTGTTGAATTTTCTCCCTCTGGACAAGGCTCAAGCACTGAAACTTCTCATCTACTCCAACTGCTTTCAACTCTGAATGGCAAACCAGAGACATTTTCAAGCTAGAAATTCTCATTATTGCACCTGAAGACCTTGTGTTAGATTTTGCCATAATTTGTGCGCTCCCTCCTTCCTGTGGCGCGGTCCCCCGCGGACCCTTGCCTGGGAGGGCAGGGGATGCTCTTGCAGGTGCGGCCGGCTTCTCTGTGGGTTGCTCTCTGGATCTCCATTGCGTGTTCCGAAGCAGAAATGGCGCAGAAGTGGGAGCAACTTCAGAGCCTCGCTTTTTCTCGAGCAGCTCTCATGACCGTTCCCCACTGGCGTGGGAGGCTTGTGCTCGGCACCAGCAATGGAGCTCAGAGAACGACAGGCAGGGACACAGATGAGAAGCTAAAAAAGGCACCTTTGGAGCATGATGAGAACTTTTGCATCAGGAAAATGTTCAGTATAATGGCCTTGTATTCCCAGTATTTGTCTTATTTCCTCTTATGAGGTCTTTACATGCCTCATAAATATGAAATATAATAATCTGCAGGAACCTGTTGGGACAATTTTATTTGGCTTTACAGGCTCAATACTCCAGTAATGAAAGCATTTTCTTTACATATTCATGGGAGCAGACAGGGACAAGCTTTTTAATACATACACCTAATAAGACTGTGGCAACACAGCCTGGGGAGAAAGACTCCATTATTTTCATGATTTGGCTCATCGTTAAGTACTGTCCAGCAATGAAGATGAATCATGTCTTTAGAAGCCATTTCTTCAAAATTAGCTTAAATTAAGGTGCAAGAGTGAGCAGTCTTGACCCTGGACACTTTTACATACTGTACAATGAAACTGAGTGCCGAATGATCTGATTTATCTTTGTCAGGCAGGAAAAAGTCCCTGCAGACGAGTACCAGGAAGGCACCGTGAACCCACGAAGTCCCGTGACTCGTCTCTAACGGCCGACAAAGGTCATACAGCCTGTGCTTTTGCCCAAGAGATCACGCCGTCCCGTTGCTGCTCGTGAGAGACTTCGTCGAATGGGAAAGGCAAGGAGCAAGCGGAACAGTGTCTGAAGACGGACTGTAGCAATGACCTGTGAAAATGTTCATAACCTGGTGTTTTAATGTTGCCACAGGGAGGGAAACCCCTAGGAGCGTACAGATCCAGACCCAGCTGCTCTCCTAACAGGCCGGTTAGCTGCACTGGTGAGGTGCGAGTTTATATTTAAAAAATGCACACGTCAGCTCCCAGGTAGATTTACAAAGTTAGGGACAAGAATTGAGTCAGATTACGTATGCTGACAACACGAGTCGTGTGACTAGCGTCTGGTGACAGTTTTGGAAAATTTTAGTGGTGAAGCTCAGGCATTTCCTCATCTTACCTGTCAAACCAATCAAATGTATGTTTTTTTATTTTTTTTTAAAGTAAGTGCTTTGATTCTTTGGTATTTAGATTTGCTAGACTACTGACGAAACAAGGATCTGAATTTTTATGGTATAGCCCTGATTTCTTTGGCCTTCATCAACACTATACGTTAGCTCTATTCAGAAAGCAGATCTTCTCCTCGACTGAAATTCAGCAGTTTGACATTTCTTTTTGATACAAAAAAACACCAAAAATGAAAATGCTAAATAATCTTATGAAAATGAAAAGTTCCAAAAATTCTCGACTCAAGTAGTATCAAAATGAGAAAGCCAAAAATCTTCTATAGAAACAAAGGTTGACTCTGCACACTTCAAATGGATGTGTTTGAAAAAGCACATTTCTCCCTTGCTTTCTCCATTTGGCTCGGAGGAGCCAGCACAAACGTTAAGCTACGGTGCATGACGAACACTGAAGTCCGCTGGAAGCGGCTCGGGATGTTTGTAAGTGGATAATAACTGCAGCAAAACAGCATGTGATTGCTCAAGTGTTTGAACCTTTGGCAGAATAAGTCAGTTTGCAAAGAACACTGTAGGATGAGTAGCATGCCTTCGGCACACGGCATGTTTCGCAAGGCTCCGCAGAGACCAGGTTTATGCAGGTGCATCTAAACACTGAGTGGCCAAGCCGTCCTCCTAATGCACAGCAAGGAAATGAGAGGGCACGCAGGCAAACGAGCACGGCGTAACCACGCAGCGGCGAAGCTCCAGGATGAAGCCCTGCATGTTCCCGCAGCCTCTGCCATGCCACCGTGGAGATGCTC
>NW_010526587.1:0-2970 GCF_000687285.1 Phaethon lepturus
TCCGGTTCTGCCGCCTTCGGGACAGATCCAGCAGCGTCGAGCAGTTTACAGGGAGCGATCCCCAAGGAGCTCCCATGGTGACAACACAGGGCTCGTCACCGAATTCAGATGATGCCATCTCCCCACGGCGATTCTCTGGTGTCTGATACAGGGCTGTGCGCGGGGAGCAGCCTCTACAAGGGGCACAGCCGGAGGAGAGCAGACCCCATCTGTCTGCTGTCACCCACCTCATCAAAGTCTTGTAAAAACAATAGTGAAGTCAATGGGCTGCAGGAGCCAGATTAACCGTGGGGTTGTTTTGGGTTTGTTTTTTTTTTTTTGCCCTGAGCTGCTGTAAAGCTCATTCATCCTGCTTAGAAAAAAGTTCCTCACCGCGGGGCGAGCAGAGCAGCATCCAACAAGCCCCAGCCCTGGAGGAAAGGGCTGCAGCTGGGGTACCCCCGTGGGGTGAGGGCTCCCCAAAGGTCCCACCACATTCCATCGCCAATGAGCAGCTTCTACACGCTCGCAAGCTGGTACAGCCCCGCTCAGACCTCCCTTCCGCCCACAGCCACCCCATGAAAATCCCCCCCGAGCCACCGAGGTATAAGGAAGAATCGGACTCTCTGATGGTTTTTTTTTAGAGCAATAAATAACTTTACTGAGTTAAGCAAATCTCCTGAAATGATATATAATATGCTGCTTGCTTGATTGGCTGTTATTAATAATGCATTGCTCAATCTAAACCATTCATAAAACGACTCCCCGCTAGCCCCGAGCAAAGTGCTTTGGGACTCAGGGCGGGGGGGATGGCAAGAAGGAGCAGCATAAATCCTTTCTGTTTATGAAAATGGATTTCTTCCCCCAACAATCATGCAAAACTAATTAGAGCCAAAGGGCCCACTCCTCTGCATTTGATTACGCCCTGGGAGATCGCTTAGGGTGGCTCCCAGGGTGGGTGGAAGTCCGAGGCAGGGGAGGACACGCCTTGAGAAAGGCTACCTGGATTATATTTCTAATAAAAATATCAGCCTGCTAATACCTGAACAGATTCAGATCCCAAGAACCATCAAGAGCAAGGACAGGGTGATCAGAACTCTTAAATATCTGGAGAAGCAGTGAGGCAAAGCTGAGGGAAGCCTTGTCTAGATGGAAGAAGCCACCACATCGTCTCTGGCCAGCCAGGTCCTGCAGCCAGGATGCTCCCGGGGTGGTGGCTTGATGCACTCACCTGAACTTGGAGGAACTGGATGGGGCTAGAAGCTAGGGAAGCCAGGAGAGCCCAAACTGGGGGCTTGGCCTTCTTCTCCTTAAATAAGCAGTGCCCCTGACCAGCATGGCGAAGAGGGCTCCTCCCGCAGCCACCAGCTGGAGATTAATGGGGTATATCAGCAAACCCTCATTGACCACAGTGGTGACCCAGTGATTCCCCCAGCTGGGAGGTTGCCCTCATTGCAGCGGGAGATGCGTCCCCAGAGTTCCGATGGTCAGCACTAGCTGTGGACCTGGCCCTCAGCCCAGCTTCTACTTGTCACATATTTAGGAGCATGCTGAAAGCTAGGGTGCCTGGGACTGAGGCAGGTGTGGTGTGAGAAGGAGAGGTTGATAGCCCCAGAGCCTGCTCTTCCTTCCATCCATCCATCCATTCACCCACCCATCCATCCATCCTTCCCCGCCTCCATCCTCCTCTCTTGGAACAATCAGCTGAGGGGACTGAGAAGCCACCACAAAGCACTGTTGTTATTCCCTGCGCTCAGCCCAGGGGAAACTGAGGGTGACATAACCCCACACATCATGTCCACCGGGGAGGCGCGAGTGGGGAGGTGGATGGATGATGCAACCCATGCCATGCAGCTTCATCCTATGATGACCTCCAGGGTGCGCAGGTTAGGGTCTGGCCCTCAGGAGCAGGAGGAGGGATGTGTTACCCATCTCGTCACACGTGCCTCATCCTCTGACCCATTTCTAGCACAACACGCTGCCTCCGATGCTCCTGAAACTCTGCCACCGTATCTAGGACACTTGGGTTTCTTCCTCTTACATGATGAATGAAGGCATCTTGGGAAGAGCTCAGCGTAGTGCGGTGGATAGCAGCCAAGCCAGAAAGCAAAGCATCTTCTCTGTGTTGGCCACGTCCTTGTGGCATTTTAACCTACTTTCATGCTTCTCAGAGCAACTTTGCAGCCTTGAAGCTCTGTGTTTCCCACCTGAGCTCTGCAGCACAAGTCCCAGCCATGGGTCAACCCCATCAAGGGTTGACCCATGGTCCCGCAGCCCCACAGCGGCATGGAGAGCTTGAGGCCTGCAATAACCTGACATGCCGCAGCGAGGGGTGAGGAGCAGCGTGGGTTGAAGATTCTGAGCCCTGCTGACCACGGGAGTCCCCGCCGTGGGGCTTGGGAGCGGCTGACAGCCCGTGGGCGTTCAGAGAGTGAGCAGAATGGGGGGAAAAAAATAAAAAATGCCTGTAAACCATAACTCCAAATGTCTAATTTCCCCGAGCTGCGAATTGCTAGTGCTTGGGAGAGTGTCACGGTAAGGGTGAGGGCATGCTTGGGCGACCAGCCAGCCGCGGGGATGGGAAGGGAGTGAGTCACGGCTCAGCCCCGAAGACGCCGAGAGCACCACGGCATTCAAACTCCGTTGGATTTGAAGCGACGCCTCCCTCTTGCTTGACCCCTCCGCAGGACCCTGCAGGCCCCCAAAGCGAGGTGGCTTTGTCCATCTGCTTGGGACAGGCCCCTGGACCGTGCCCAGGGCTTTTCTGGGGGATGCCGGTGCCCACCGGATGGCTGGGACAAAACTGTGCCGGGGAGCGTGGTGACAGCCGTGGTGTAGGTGGCCGTGGTGCGACACTTGGTTCACTTGCGTGGAAACAAGGCGGTTTTGGTGGCCGCACGTCACCCAAGCACCCAGTCCGTGGGTGTCAGCCACCTGCCAGCCCTCAAATTGTGGGGCTGTAAGGGAAACTGAGGCACATCGGAGGCCAAA
>NW_010526588.1:0-6755 GCF_000687285.1 Phaethon lepturus
CGCGTCCGCGGAGCCGGGCGCTGCCACGGGCGGCGAGACTCCTCCCTCTGCTGGGGGTCTCTGGGCTTGCACCCCTGCAGCCGCACCCGGGGTGCGTGCCGTGAGGAGGGACGTTCCCTGCGGCATGAGGCGGAGGCGAAGCGTTGACCTTACCAGGTACACGGTGCCCAAAAACCATCAGCAGTGCGAGATGCCCACGGAGCCACGCGTGGCCGGGCACCCTCAGCAACGTTCCCTTCTGCCAGGCTCGGCAGTGCTGAAATGTGAGCAACAAAAAAATGGCCTGGTTTGGGGTTTATTTGGTAAAAAAGCAGGTGTAATCGTCTTGTAACTTCCATTGCTCCTTGTCCTGTGCTCCAAAGACTTGTGGCCTTTCAATACTTAACAGGGGCTTAGAAAGATGGGGACAGGCTTCTTACCGGGGCCTGTTGCAACAGCGCAAGGGGTAACTGTTTTAAACTAAAAGAGGGTAGATTTAGACTAGGTGTAAGGAAGACATTCTTTACTATGAAGGCGATGAGACACTGGAACAAGTTGCCCAAACAAGTTGTGGATGCCCCATCGCTAGAAGGGTCCATCGCTCATGATCGACATGTCCTCATTTAAAACAGCTTATGCAGGAGGCATCTCTGGCAGTTTCCAAGCATCTCCTTTTTGGTTATTTCCTTTGTGCCTAGATGGATTTCGGTGCCATTTTAAAACATGTTTTCTCCTTTCCAATTTCTTACTTGACGTACTTATTCGAGGCACAGTTTTTTAGTATTTGCTTCATTTTTAAAGTTTTTTATATTCGGTAAAAGTAGAAAATTTGTTAATTTCTCATAGAATTCAGAAATTTCTTTTGAGAGTAAAAATCTTCTTCTGCCCTTGTAGTTGTCAGAAATGTGTGGCTACTACTGCTTTTAACTTTGGAAAATTAAGAATTAAAACAAAGGATGTCATAAAATTAGCCATTCGTTTATGCAGGACCTACATTAAAAATAATTTTGTTTTGGGCTGCTACATAAATTTCGTTACCAATTCCCTCTGGGCCATTCAGTTGCTGTCACTACCAACAGACAAAGCATAAAGGAGGAAATGAAATGTTAAAAGATGAGTCCACTCACTTTGTGCTGCATTAGGAACACATTAAATAACAAACAGCTGTCATGTTTACCAAGTAGTAAAAAATCCTGAAGCTAACTTAAAACAAACTGGACTTTCTTCAAGCTTCCAGAAGACAATGCACCTGGAATTGCAGCTTTAGAGCAGGATCTTGCAAGGCTTTCCCTGGAGCAACTCCTTCACCTGAAGCACAGCAAGTAAAGTGTAGTATTCCTCCTGCAAAGGATGCATTGTTTCTCTCACCTTTGGTGAACCAAGCAGGTGCAGATTGATCTGTGAACAAAGTTGTGACTCTAAATATGGGGTTTCCCCTATTTTTCGAACGAAGCTCATTTCCAAGGAAGCCATCTCCCTGAGGATGGAAACCAAGGCAGAGCGAGAGGAAATTGTCAGGAAGGTATTTTGGGACTGCCACTGGACAGCCTGTACCAGAGAGAGAACAACGTGGAGAGAAGGAGAGGGGAAAGAAAAGCACTGACAGGAGAGAGCTGGGTGTGGAAGTGCAAAGTATCACATCACACGGTAATGCTGAACCCTGTGAAGCCCCTTTCCACCGATCCCGCAACCAAAGTCAAGCCGCAGCCGCCTTCCAGATCGTAGTTGCAGAGCTGCAACTGCCTGCGTGGGCAGCTGGCTTGTGTTAATACAGCATTAACTTTTCCTACGTAACTGCAGCAAATCAAAATCGCTTCTCTTTTTAAGTTCCCTACTCTTCTTCCGCCATTAATCGGTCCTGTGCAAGAGCTGCTCAGAAGGTTTGGGTACCTCCATGCTGCAGTCACAGCACTCCACATGGTGCCGAGTGGAGGCTCCTGAGCTGGCCTGGAGCTTACTAACTCAAGCAATGGAAACAGCCTGTAGCAATCCGGAGCCCAGTGTTGGCTATTAAGACACCTGACCACTAAATTGGCTATCAGGACACCAGCTAGTTATTTTGAAGGTACTTTTGGTACCTTTATACTGCAACACAGTCATTTCTTTGCCATCTTCCTCTATGCCATATGAGCACCTCATACAATTTCCCATGTACCACAGTCTGAAATGCTCCTGGTTTTAAGAACAGGAGGATATGCACTGTATTTCATCAGATATACAGTGCCAAAATATGTCAGGCCCACGCTATTTTACATTTTAAGTTGTATGGTTTTATTGGTTAATTTTTACTACTGGAAATGAGTTTTGGGCAACCTCTTTATCCACGGGGATATAGATTAATGATGTACTTGGCTTTTCTTCTCCACTTTATGCAGTTTGTGTTGTCCGGAGCTCTGTTATTGCACTGTTTCTCCAGCAAGGGGCATGGGAGATCTTCAGCTGAAGCCTGAAGCCACTTCACCATGGCTTGCGGGGTTCCTGGCAAAGCTGTTTCTTGAAGTCCAGGGAGTGCGTGTTTTTGTGCGCCTATGAACCTCCTAGAAGGACTGAATCAAATGCACGCTCAAGATACGTTGGCAGGCTGCTCTCTGACGTGCTCCCTCTCCCATGCTATCGTTTACACCAATTTGAGTCAAAGACTGGTGGATTTGGAGTAGGAGTGAAAATAAAGTATTCCTCTTTCATTACTGTTCATGCATTTGCAGGCTTCCTGAGTACTTGCAGTATCATAACACATCCCATTTTGTACGTGTGTGTAAAGCAGTTTCACAGACGCTGGTACTGAAGGACGGTATCTTTCCTCTCACTTTCTGAGCAGCAAGCGGACCTCTGTAGCTGCAGAACAGCCACAGTCCCTCTCAAAGCAGTGTCAGTGAATAGCCCTGGATGTTCTCGCTCTGAGCAACGTTTCATGGGAGGCTTGTTTCAGTTTTTCCTTTCTTTGTGTCCTTCAGTTCCCCAGGGACACACTTGTGCTGGAAAGCATGATCACCAAATCTGAGGATACAGGCATGTGTTATCTACTTGCTGGTTGCCTTCACGTGCACCGTCAACAGAGGATAATCTGTATAGCTCAAGCCTGGATGATGTTGCAGGGGTGATGGGTGATGGGGGTACTGCAAGGGCCAAGCATCACTCTGCTGCGCAGTTAGAAGCACCAGGCTAGGTGGCAGAGGAAGGTACAGCCTCAGCTGCTGTAATGAGTTTGTTGGTGTGGGGTAGGTGTTGCTGAGCGAGGACTCGCCCAGGACCTGCAGAGCAAACCAGAGCCAGGCTGCTAAACTTCTGCATTTCTGCTGCCAGCTGTGGTATCCAAGACATGGTGTAATTAATCACCCAAATTCCGATCCACGGTACCGTGTAAGTCTGTGCAGTGGAAAGCAGAAGGATTCAGCCAACGGCAGAGCTGGCAGGTCCATAGTTGTGACGGTTGCTATCACTTCACAGTTCCCTGGGTAAATCTCACCAGCCCTTTTCCAGATTTGGGGAAGATTTCCTGTTGTGATGCTTTTTCATTTATGCTATTCAAACTTGGTTTCACCTGGATGGAGATGCTGAACCTGCTCTTTGCAATGCTTTGAGCCTCTCTGACTTCATACTAGTCACTCCCATCGTAGCCACACGGTAAGATAGGTTGAACCAACTGGCTGTTCTTCTGTAGCCCCATGGGCAACTTCCTGGAGCAACTGCTGAGAGAGGAGAGACCATGCAAATGGTACTCATGGCAAGAGAATAAGGAGCATTGTGGCTGACCGAGCTTCGGCTCCCCAGGGATCAGACTGATGGCTACAGTTAAGTGGGACACATTTCTCTCTCCCCTGGAGCCCCTGAAATGGAGGTATTGGTGGTGTTTGCTGAGATTCACGTGTTGGGCACCGGCACTGCCATAGGTTCAGTAACCACTTGCATTTAATCTTTCCATCAAAAGCTGACAAAGCTTTTCCCTTGGCCTGGGTTTATCTCTCTGCCTGGAGAAGCTGATGTAACGGGTAGATAAGTCAGCCCTCATACCCAGGAGGGAGCAGGGAAACTGCATTCAAAGGGAAAAAACTATATTTGGAGCTTGACAAGAGCAAGTATCAAAAGAAATAGGAAGCGTACACATACATGAAAGAGAGCAATGCGTCTTCTCTGGCAGTGCCGCACACACACACGCACACGCACAGGTGATTTCCTTGCACCCCTCCCAGTGCGTAGGAAACTTGAGGTTTTCTCTTTTCTATGCAAATACATTAGCATACCTCTATGTGCAGCCTTTTCAAGTGTCCAGATCTTCCTGCATTAGCAATAGCTACTCCCAGCATCATGGAAAAATAAGGAGAGGACCATCATTCTCATGTCTCATTGCACAACCTCTGCCTCTTCTATGGCAGAATCTGCAACAGCCGTATGCTGCCTAAGAAACTTTGAGCAAGGAGAGGGGATGGTCACTATGGATTCAAACAAACAGTAGGGTAGAGGCAAGGGTTAATCTCACCTGTTTGGAGTTGCAGGCTAGGCAGTGAAACGGAGGGTAATCTATTTACCTGTGTATATCTTTCGTTTAACCGGTGGGCCCAGGTCCAGACATTCTGGTTTATGAGGGAATGTGCAAGGTCAGATAACTGTGAGAATGAAGCAGCCAGCCTCAATAACCAGAGGAAGTCTTGATTACTAAAGGAAGTTGTGGCACCAAATTTCTGGCAGTTCCCGGAGGTGCTTGTACATGAGCTGCTCTCCAGCCAGCAGACTGTGCACATTGATGTGGGCTGCTTAAGCTTTGCTTGGTAATAGAGAACCAAAATCCCAACTTGTCACGGTGTCCGTGTCCTTCCCAGGACACAGACTGCTTCTCCCGCTGACTCAGATCATGCAATGCTTAAAAAGATCTGCCATCTTCAGTTCACCTCAGGAACATCTTGAAACACGGAGAGCTTTTTTGAAGAGCTGCTCTGGCAGAAAAATTGACAGCTTTTCAGCTGCCTACATTTCCCAATAATTGCGGGTCTGGCCAGTATCTTGCACAGACACATGCAGGATTACTCAGCGAGGGCATCTACTCAGCAGGATCATGCCTGTGCTTTGAAGACCACACTTTCCCTCCGGCCATAGCAGCGCTCTGGCAGCCCATCGTTGTTGCACTGTGTGTGTTCATGCTCCCGCTGTGCTGATCAAAGATACTGCTTTCCAGAGTGCACTCTTTTCTCTGTCAGCGTAACTAAAATTTACCTGTGTAAATACACCGACTTCTTCATTATTTAGCACCCTACCAGGCAGTGGGACATGAGAAGTTTGCAGCTCTGAATTTAGGTACCCTTCTGGAGTGCTGCTGGAGTATGGGAGAGCAGTAGGTCAGGAATGCACCTCTATGAAACCTCTTGAGATAGTAGACATCATGCAGACCATTCCTGGTTGGTGAAAATGCTTCGAGGTCTATCAGTGAGTGAGTGTGCAATGCAAGAAATATCAGCCCCAGTAATCGGGTATAATTTAGCCAGTTTAGTAATGAGCACTGTTCCAGGACAAAACCTCATTGGTAATTCTTCTTCCTCCAAATGGCTTCAGAACACAGAGACAACATCATGGTATCTGTCATCTCTCTTCTGTACCCTGCTCTGTGCAGTAATAACCCAGCCCCGTGCGCCTCTGCTTCCGCCTCACGTCCCTCCCCCTGCTACTGGGCTGGTGGCCTAGGGGACAGGCTAGAGACAGCCTCCCCCTCCTTCATCTCCCTCTCCCCGTCCCTCTCCCTCTCCCTCTCCCCTTTCTCTCTCCCTCCCTCTCCCTCTCCCTCTCTGCCTCTGCCTCTCCTTCCCCTTCTCCCTCTCCTTCTCTCCCTCTCCCTCTCCCATTGCTGTCCCCTTTATACTTTAAAAGCACTAATGGAACGATGCCTCCCTTAACAGTTTGCAGGCAATTCCCAGTTTTCCCAAATTTTATAAAAAATTGACATTATCTAGAGAGGTCTTTCAGAGAGCTTTTAGAAACCCTTTGAGTGTTATTTAGGTGTCCTGATTTAGAAATATTAATCTCTAGTAAAGGATAGTCAATGACTTTTGTCGTTAATGTAGAATAGAGTAGAATAATGCATTAATCCCATAGGATACTGATATGCCACCTAGTTTCTTTTGTATACAGAAGATAAATATTTACTGGATACTGCTGGGGTTTTTGTGCAGGAATATTAGATATATCATTATCTTCATCTGATAAAAGATCTACAACAGTTTTAGGATTTCTTTTGTTCTCAGAACATTTTTGTCCACACTATCCACCTCAATAGTGTTGAGTCATAGATTTTTCACCACCTCTTCCAGCTCTCTTTAAAGTCTTTTCATCCCTTGTTTACGCATTTGCACAGGTTCTCGCAGACTCCCTATGTACGTATTACTGAAATTGCCTGTCTGTAGAGCTCCCCTCAGTCAGGTTATTTTTAAAGGAACAAATATTGTTTAGTTACTGTAAAGCTATGGTAACTTTTGTAATGTCAAGGGAAGACGTGATCTTTTCTTAAACTCCCGCTTTTTGCCTTGTTCACCATTCGTTCCTCACAGTCACTTTCTCTTGGAGGCATCACCTGTTTTTAAATTACCGGGCGAGGGCTGCGGTCTGTATGCCTGTTACAAATCTAACCTGGTTCCGATCACATATAATTTGACGGCCCCTAAGCTTTCATCTCCACGCCTACATTGATCCGTGCTTCTCAGAGCAAGGCTTCCCGTTTGCGGGGACAGAGAGCGCAGGGTGCCGGGCGGGAGCCCGCCGCCTTCACCCCCCGGCCGGGCAGGTGTCAAGCC
>NW_010526589.1:0-1756 GCF_000687285.1 Phaethon lepturus
ATTCTGTGATTCTGTGATTCTGTGATTCTTTTTTCACCTTTTAGTGTAGGCCAAAAGCAGTCCCTTATTTAGTCATAAGTGTATTTGTGTTTTCTAGAAAGGTCCTAATCTATACTTTGATTATATTGAGATATTGTCTCAGGGTTTTATGTGCACAGAGACTAGTTTGGGAGAAAGCTGTATGATAGGCCAACATTGGCTTGTAAAGAATTTGCGTGATACTTTAAAAGTTTAATTATACTGTAACGAGTGGAAATGAGATCCAGGTGGGGAGTTTTTCTATTAGGTTAAAGGTATTTGTTTCAATAGCAGTTAAAATGAAAATAATAGTGCTCTACTTTGTTGCACACAATGGCTGCCTGCTTACCAGTTGCATGTCAGTAACGACTTGTTCATCTATTCACCTATTCATCCATTCACCTATTTCTTTACTGTTTCTTACTATCCAGATGGATGTTCCTGTTTAAAAAAAAAAAAAAAAGACTTATAAAGTCTTTTTCATCATCAATTCTAATTGCATACTTACCTATTGCACAATTACAACCCTGCGTTCACTGGAGGTCTTGATATCAGCCTGTATGCTTGAGATTTCACTGGATTGCTAAAGAAACACAAACTTATGCCCTTACAAAACTGATAACTTCCTTAGTCAGCTTTAGTAATTCTTTGTTTATTTCTTTTACATTCGTTTCTTCAAGCACAGATGTGTAAGTACATGGAAATAAGTATATGGAAATAAAATGCAAATGTCATTTTACTGTTTCAAATATCTTCACTATAAGAAAGAAATTCCAGTCTTTGATCTGCCTCAGTACAGTCATACTTATGTTCTTTTGTATGCCCATCCTGTAGATAAATATAATATTTCTGTCTTTAGAGCTGTCAGCATAGCATATTCATTAGCAATAAATAGGTTTAAGCCTTTGAAATTAGCGGACTAATAGCCCCAAAAGCTGCAGAGCAGCATCCAAGTTGCATGGTAATTTAGCTAGCTTTCAGGAAGGCTTTTCTATAATTTAATTTATTCTGACAGTTTTTAATTAACTCTTTAATTTGCTGTATTCAGATATAAATAAAATTTCTCTTTTTACTCCTCCTCTGCAATTATTATCTGCTTAAAAAACAACAGAGCATATAATGCCAGTACTGGTCTTTTTTATTGACAATGGTAGGTCTAAATTTAGTTTCACAATAAGCAGAATAAATGTCAGGTAGGAAGTCCTTGCTTTAAATATACACATTGCCAATAATTAATATATTCCAATAACTACTCTATTAGTAGCCATGTGACTTGTCAGATATATGTTCCAATTTGAGATACGAAATAGCTACTGCATTTTTAAAATTTTTTTCTTTATCTAGTCATCGTTATTTTAGTATTTCATTACTGTGAAATACAGTAGCAATTGTTTTAGCTGGTATTTTCAATCTCAATATTTTTTAGGACACTGATAAAGCTCACATTTTAAAAAATTAGCTGACTGAAAAGTGCAGAAAAGGGCTGCTTAAGAGCCAGAGACAATGCCTCACAGCAAAAGATATGAAGTACTCAATCTCTTTAGCTTACCAAAAAGAAGTTTGCAAAGTGACTTCGTTAAATTGTTTAAGTACCTTCACGAGGAGAAAATAGCAAATACTAAGAGACTCTTTAATGTAACAGAAAAGACATAAAAAGAACCAACGGTTGAGATTTTGAAGTGAGACTACTTCAAATACGTCAAGCATCCCTATTTTATTTTATTTTATTTTATTTTAT
>NW_010526590.1:0-4826 GCF_000687285.1 Phaethon lepturus
TCCACGCGGGGCCGAGGTTGCTTCCCCCCGCCGGCTGGGAAAGCCCCGACCTGGTCCCCGCTCCCCTGGTCGGGGCGTTGCCGTCAAATGGATGTTAGGAGAGGAGCTGCAAAGGAGTTATCTAATTTTGTAAATGGCCTTTGCAAGATTCCCCCCCCTTCCCCCACCCCCGTTCCTCAGCGTTTTCTGAAAGCTGCCGTCTGTCTTAAGAGAGTCTCTTAGACTTAATAACAACTCTTTCTTTAATAGAGGGAGATACACATAGCCGGGGCTCAGCTAGATAAAGCCATCGCTCACTCGGTGCATTTTTTTGGGGACAGCCCTATTTCCGTCCCCTTCCAGCCAAGACCAGACCTGCGGTTCTGCCCTCATGAAACATCTACCTTGTTGTCATCTTTCACGTATTTGCATCTCGCCTACAGAAGGCGGAACAGGCCAAAGAAATACAAAAAAGAAAAGCCCTTAGCAATCAGGTTGGGAGATAGGCAAAACTGAGATGAAAGGTTGAAGAGTTTCTTGAAGTCTTCCTTTAAATTAGAAAGCAATAGAAGAATAAAAGTGGGGGGAGACCAAAGATATTAATTTCTGACCATCTTTAACACTAAAAGGTAACATGCAAAGTCTTTATCTCAAAGTAATCAAAAGTTTATTGTTCATTTAAAAAAAAAGGCTTCCGAGTTTAATCCACAGTACACCTAATTTAGTCTGTAAAAATCTGCTTTCTTACTTGGCAAATAATTACTTAAGCCAATCAAGACAAACCAGGAATTTTTAAATCCACAATTTAAAATTCCACCAGGAATTTTTAAAATGCCAAGTAGAAGCATCAGAACTTGAAGCAATGAATTTCCTACCTGATTTGCGAGACTGCAGTAACAAAACTCTTCAGGCTTAGAAACAAAACTATATTTTGGGGGGGACGGGGAAGATTCCTGTATCTTTTTTTAGTAGGCAACTGGATTTTAATGAAAGCTATGAGAGTTAGAACATTAGATATAGCAAGTGTCATTTAAAAAACAACAGATATTTAAGTCAGGATCAGAATGAATCCAGAGTTCATATTTCCTCCAGTGTCTTTTATGCCATGAGATTTTTTTTTTCTTTTAAATCACAACCTGAACCCAAGACATGTATCAATATGAAAACTGAGCAAAAAAAGAAAAAGATGTAGCATGAAAGGAATCCCAAGCGCTCTATATAGACACACTTTTAACAGAGCACAGCCCAGGTGAATTTTGGTAGTAAGCCTGTATATTCTAGACAATAATTTACATACCAAATACATGTAATGACACTTAGCAGCAGGGCTGTATTGTGAGTATCTAAGTGATAGCAAGGTTTTATTTATTCTAGCAGAACACTAGTATGACATTTACAACTTGTTTAAACATGCTTTGGAAACTCAGCATTTGCTAAGACAGTTTTATACATACCCTGTATTCAGCCGTGGTAGCCTGTGATCCTCCCCTTCTTATTCCTCAGTTTAGTTTTCTGTTTCTGAGATTCCTTACCCTTTATTTCATTTAAGAACTGAGCACAGAAGTACATAGTATAATACAATTAAGTACACACTATAATACAATTTCTTATGTATTTTTCTGATATAATTTAGCAATGGATGCTAATGCAAGTACTACTTGCATTAATACAAGGCTACTACAAGTTTTTGCAGAAGTAAAGTTCATTCAGATGCTGAATCATGATGATGTTGTCTATAAAAGTTTGTGTGTGTTTGTTTTTTACTTTGTTGTTTATTTACATCCAATTTTACTTTTTTTTTTTTACTTACTGTTAGTAGTTTGAAGAATAACCCTATAGTATAACATATACTTAGTATCAGTACACCCAGCAGAAATATGCATTCAATGAATGTCAGCATCAGCTTACAAGAGAGGTTTTCTGAACTTTCTGTGGTAGATAGATATAATTCCAACAGGCCTCTAAAATCTCCAGCCTGCACTATTATTTCAATACCTAACATTTTTATAATATTGCTATTACTACACAGCTAAAAGCTTCATTTTAAAACATATCTTGAAATATATGTATCAACTCAGAAGAGTCTCATCTCTTAATATACATACTGTGCTGCAAACTGCATATAGCTGAAAGAAAACTGAATACAAAAGAACAAATTTTATCCAAACACTTACCGTTTTTTTTAAATACAGTGATGACTTCTGGATCTAATTTTGTCCAGGTATAAAACAAAGGATCAAATATTGTATATTCATTTTAAGTCCGTGATAGCATTTTGCTCTGTAGTAAGTTTCCTATCTGATTGGAGCTTTACATACATGAACAACTAAGCTGCATTACTAGCCACTCTTTATATTTACTATGCCTTTATGGGTTTTTTCCTCATACTGTTGAGATACTGGATAAGCTAGTCAGTACCTCCAGTAAGAGTAGCTTAATAGAACCTTAGAACTTCTTGATTTTTGAAGACCAGAGATGCATAGTTTGTATATACTCATCCACTCTACTCCATTAGTACACAATGGGAGTGTCATGACCTGCCCAACAATCTAGTTAAGTTGTTAATAGGAGTGATTAATTCAGTATGCAGTTTGAAAACAAGAGGAAGGAAGAAAAAGCCACACTAAAGCCTAAATGCCTGCACAAATGCCTAACTACGGGAAGGGGGACAGAGTGATTCCTTTTGGTCTGTACACACGAGTGCGGGACATTTGAGGACACTTGGCCTTGTCATTTTTAACCTCAGATTCAGAAAAAAAATTGGCACCTTCAAGCTGACTTACAAGAATCAAAACATTAAAAATTTGACTGATAAATTTTATTACTAGAATTGTAATTTTTTTTTTAAAAAAAGAGTCATCAAGAAATGAGTTTCCACCCCTCAATACACACTGGGTACAGCAAAACAAAACAAAAATATCCCCAAAGAAAATGCACAGTGATGTATTTAACAAGGAGACTGACAGAACCACAGAAGCAGGAGTCTGCTTTTAATCAATACATTAGAAACAGAAAAATTGGTGGGAAAGGACCTCTGAAGGTCATCTGCTCCATCACCCTCTCTGCCCCCTCAAACTAGGACCAACTTTAAAACTGGATTTGACTTTGGAGTTAGCAGTTGCTCAGTTTAGTTTTGAAAATATCCAAGGATTGAGACTTTACAACTTCTTCCAGCAATCTGCTCCAGGGTTTGATAAAGTTTCTTTTCATCTGGACTTTAAAAATGTATATTAAAGAACTTAAATGATATTTTGATATTAAAGTTGAGAGAGTAATTAAGCTAACACAGAGTCCTCATAATACACCAATAGGAAGTGGATAATGGATTATTTATATTAGTCATAGTTATTTGACTGAATGAAAGCCGCTAATAGCTTAATATTAGAAGAATGGGTCACTTAATTTTTGAAATAATATTTTTCCAATAACTAAAAGCTATTAGAAACACAAAAGACAGGAGTTTGGGATTATATTTGAGTAAAATCCAGCATCATTAATAAACCTAAGTCTAATCAGATCGCTGCTCTCCCCAATTACAGGTGCAGAACTGTGACTATGAAAGTAGATTTTTTGACTACAATCCATGTCATACAAGTGACTAAAACAATTTATCACCTTATGTAGTACACAGAACAAGAGACACAAACAAACTAAGATACAACAAACTTACATGTAAATACTATACAGAGTTTTCTCAGGAAATGGAAACCATTTATTCTTTATGCTTCAGTGAAGACTCACAAAGCACTGAACTTCAACAACTCAACGCATTATCTTTCATGATTCACATCTGAAATGTGAGTTCCCTAAATTAGTTGAATCACACAATCACTTCAAGAATCTAAATGAACTAGAACTTGCGCTTGTCAGCATATATTCAACTTTTTTTGTCACTTCAAATTACTTTTAGTATAAGAATATTTTACAACCTCTAGGTCCTCTTCTCTTTCAGCAAGTATCATTTTTTAGAACACATCAAAGTGAATCCAACCAAAATGATGTGCTGATTTTGCAACTACCAGCTTACATTTAGGTCTCTTGTCATCAAGGTGTCAGAGACAGCTCTTCATTTGTTGACCCACTGACCCAAATTCAGATTGCTTTGCAGGTAGAATTGTATTTCCCTGTAATTATTTGCTCCTATTGCTCTTACACATCAGTACTGGAAATAGTAAAGCCTTCTCTAAATAAAAGCTTTACTCTTTTAATAATGCTAGTGACATTTAAAAATTATACTGGTAAATTCTTTTATAGTACATAGTAGAAGTTGTACTACACATTCAGAAAAAATCACACTATGCATTATCCTTGTTCATGTGTTCAAAACTGCACGAAAGCTAGCCCTACGCCTCTAGTTTTAAATTTGCACATTTAATTTGGTTTGGGTTATAACATGACTGGTTTTGTGTCAGCTATTTCCACCATTCTCCATTTATTTTCAACAAAAGGAATTGTAAGAGCTTTCTGTACAGTCATCTGCCTCCTTATAACTACAGAAAATGTGTTTATGCATATTTATACCTCTCTAGTTAGTATGCATAGTAACTGTATAAACTTCTGTGTCTATATTCACAGTTAGTTAATACACGCAAGTTCATCATCTGTTGAATGCCGGGAACTTCTGATTTCCTACATGTTTTCCAGATTTGGAAAAAAACTAGGTTTAGATTACTACTGTAAAACACAGATCACAGAATTTTAGAAGAAAACCCAACCTGAATTCAGGTCAGTCAGGGTTTCGAATCTCAAGACTACAGGCAATGAAGAAAAACTTAACTGCAGTTAATGAATTAGCGAGAATAATACCAGTTATGGTATTTTCATTGACAGTGTTGCACAAGAGCGTC
>NW_010526590.1:4857-29818 GCF_000687285.1 Phaethon lepturus
AGTGCATCTCACTGCAGGCACAGATTACAGCAGCATACTTCAAACACAACCGAAGCTACACCGGTAACAGCACCCGCCTGTACATCAGTGTCGACACGAGGTGCATTTATTGGCACAGTTGTGCTAGTGAGAGATTGTAGCTAATCATACCTATCGAACACTTTACAAGTAGCAGACTGTAATGGAGTAGGTCACAGAGGAAGCTGGAATCAGACCTTTTGAACCTTGAAGTTAAGTAAAAGCCAGTGTTGGATGTGAAAATTAAGTATTTCACTCATTGCCAAACACATTCTTGTACTGCCATTAGATTTACCTGATATAGTTAGGTAAATGTAAAAGGACACAACTAGTCTGGGGAGAATTAAATCAGGAGAGAAGTGCTTCCCATTCTGCATAGTTCATTTGCTTTTCCACCCAGCTATAAGTTATACTGCTACAAAATGTGTTGTGTATTTCACTAACAATTTTATGTTCCATACCACACTGGGATAATTACAGCAAGCAAAGCCTGACCCTCCTAAAATACTCCTTTTATTTCAGGACAGTTGAAAAAGTCTGCAACAAGTTGAAAAGGACTTGAATTTCTACCATTTTGTAGGAGTAAAAACATTACTTAAGACAACTGGGCAAGATTGTAAAATCATACCGTAAGTTAAACATATATTAAATGGGTAAGTTTTTAAATTATTATTCTCTTGGAACAAGGACTTAGTCATGCATGGAGTCAAACAGTAAGCAGAAAAGAGACAGAAATTCTCTGTACACAGCATTATGCAGACTCTTCATACAGGAAAAGGCTTCCCCGCCCACTCCCCCAAAAAAACAAGCTTCAGAAGTTACTAGTATTGTAAACATGAATCGGTAATGACATAAAGGGTTTATCATAGTCAATGGGAACAACACTAAAGCATTGCCTACACGTGCTCATAAGCATAGAACCTCGTGAATGGAAACGCTAAAAGCAAGGACAACTGGCAGCATTGTCACTCAAATGAGGTTTGTTTTTAGAGGATTCCCGATGCCTTCAATTTTCCATTAACGCCATTACCTGCCAGCGTACGCCGGCTTCAGCCTCCGTTTGCCCCATTTTTTAAGCGACAGGTCTCAGAACTAGACGCGTACTACTTTTAGGGATGGCAGCAACATACAGCTTCAAAACATGTGAAGTGTTACTGAGTAAACAGTAGGTATTCTATCAGTTGAAAATATAGAATCTATGCATCTACACCTACATCAAGAGCAGTTTAACTACTCAGTTTCACCTACAAAGTAGCCATTTCCAGGTGAGCTTACAATGCAAGAAGTTTGCTGGATATTATGTGTGTTATAGCCACTAGCATTGTAACTTTTCCGCAGGACAACAGTGAATTAATAGTGTAACAATGTATTTTGAAAGAGACATGAACCATATTTATGTTAGATTAAGTTGATTAGAGCTGTTTCGCTTTACAGTATTTGACAATCCGTCAAAATTAAGTCTCCAACCCTTAGTAAAACTTTCTGAGAGACTGCTAATAATTACTGGCAGTAATGAAGCACAAATTGTCATGTACAGAATCTGACAAAAACAGCTGGACTAAATTCTATTGCTATATAAAGGAATAATACGATTGACAGTAAAACAGTAAATTTTTGCAGCAGTTCAAACTTTATAATTTTTTTTTTAAATGAGCAGTCAGCGTAATAGTCTCCTACTAATAATAATTAAAAAAAAAAAAACCTGTATTGTCACCAAATCACCAGTTTGCAATTATGTGCTAGCTGTGCCAGGGCAATGGGAGTTTGGCGGTTATAGGACTTCTAGAATATTTTGAGAATTGATACAAATGCATGAACTGTATATTTCTGTATAGCATTTAATTAATTGCTGTATAGCATTTAATTGAGCCAGACCTTTCCCACCCATCCAGTATTTTACCAAAAGCATCAGTTCTATGATGATTGAACGTTGCTGAATTTGACAATTTAAGCGAGAGTGAACGCCCACATAATTTGAAAAGTTCAGTGTTCATTTAACAATGGTACCAGTCTACTACCTGAACAGCAACTAAAAATGCTTAAGTTTTGCAGCAGTTCAAACTTTATTTTTTTTTTAAATGAGAAGTCAGCAAAATATTCTCCCATTAATAATAATTTAAATAAAAGACATCCTGCATTGCCACCAAATCATCAGTTTGCAATTATGTGCTAGCTGTGCCAGGGCAATGGGAGTTTGCAAATGTCTGGAAGTTCCTTCATTCCCTAAAAAGGGAATGTCTATGACAGGTATTTTTCAATTTCTTTCAATTTCAAAACATTTTTCAATTTCTCTGAAAGTCTAAAAAAGTGCAGTGCCCACATGCCTTCACAGAATTTAGCGAAACACCCCCATGTCTGTTTTGATCCTTCAAAGGATCAGCCTTCAATAGCAAGACAAAACATAAGCGGTCTACAAGGCACTGCATCTTTACAGAGAGATGAAAACCATCCCAAGATTTTCAAATTAGTTTCCTCACTACACCTACAGTTCACTATGGAACTCAGTACGTTCTTGTTTTATATATACATTTGATAAGAAAAAAACTCAGATAATAAAATAAAAATTTGGAGGAAGGTAGCCTGTAAGTTTCTATTTCAAGACACAAGCTAGCAAATTCTCACTTCCTTTTCTCCAGATTATTTTTAATGCATTATCTTTACTTTTAAGAAAACAAAGAATGAAAATGTAGAAGTTGACGGAAATCTGCACTTTTAAATGAAAAGCTGTAAATAATAAGGTCCTTGATACTGTATCAAAGAAAGCAAAATAACATACATATCAAGATGGATGTACACTAAAATCAACCCAGGTTAACACATGGCCTAAGCAAGATTTATTAACCGTCTTTACTATGTACCTACCCGTAAGTACTGTGGAGACCAAAACCCAGAAATAAAACTCTGTGACAGAAAGAATCATAGACTCACAGAATAGTTTGGGTTGGAAGGGACCTTTAAAGGTCATCTAGTCCAACCCCCCTGCAATGAGCAGGGACATCTTCAACTAGATCAGGTTCCTCAGAGCCCCGTCCAATGTGACCTTGAAAGTTTCCAGGGATGGGGCATCTACCACCTCTGAGGGCAATCTGTTTCCAGCATTCTGGTGCAGACCATGCAGCAGGATTCCTTTCCAGAGGCCAAATCCTCAATAATACGTGGCAAATATAAGAAAAAAGATTTAAGTAAACACTTTATCTTGTGGCAAACTCCTAACAGTGACAGGACCCTTTACTCAAAAATCAAACAAGGTGCATAATAGCTGCCTTGAAATTCATAGAAAGCCATCTTGCCACAAAACTGTATGGAATCAGCTTATGCAAAGTTTACCACAAATTTTACAATTAGATCTTTGGTTGACTCCAAAGAAAACTCCGAGACATTAAATGTTAGGTGCTGGGCTGGCTGGCACAAGACAACTCTCATCATACTTACCCAGATACATCCAATACCAGATTAAAAGTTTAGATGGATTTACATGTCAGAAATCATTTAGGAAGACCTAAGCTTTACTATATTGCATGCTACAGTCACTAACATAAGGAAACTTGCCTTCCAGATGAAATGACAATCCATATCAACATCCAAATGGTAAACATTTCTAATGTTCACTTTCAAAATGTGTTGCACAGAAATTAGTTTGAAAAAAACCCCAACATTACAAAGTAGCTGATGGGGAAAGTATAGAAGTAGATGACATATTTAGATGAGCATAAGAACTATTCAGATAAGTTTTTATGGGGAAAGATCACAACCTTTTCTCTATAGCATTCCCTCTCTAGTACGAGTAATGTCCAGATATGATTTAATCTATTCCTACAGACTAAAGGAAGGAAGCCGACACAAGGAACTTTCATAAATATAAGAATTCACATGGCAAAGTCACATGGCAGAGTGCCATACCAGGTCTATTTTTCACCTGCAAAACTTCAGCATCTCTTGTCAGGCACAGCATGAAGTCTACTCAGCTCAGAGTTTATTAGGATTTCTGGAAAAATTGTTGCAAAGGCAAAAAGAAACCTACTACCTCAGTTCATGGAGAGGGCTATTCATCCTCCAAGTTGTAAGGTTTGATTGGACCAGTGGTTTTTCTTAGTATAGCATATCCCAACAAACTCTAGTACGGGTTTTCACACAGGACCTTGATCCTTCAGTTGCATCATGACCATAGTTGAATTGCATTTGCCCTCCTCCACTTTTGAAGAGCTTCATAATATAAGAATTACAGCTTGGTGCAATTACTGATGTCCTCTTAAAAGACAAAACAAAACACTGCACCACCAGCCACTGATTCTCTGAGTATCTTCAGAAACCTATCAAACTTAACCTTCGAAAACTGGTTGTTCCACCTCTCATTTCTCCCTCCACATAGCATCCTCATTGTGTTAGTCAGAAGAATTTGCAGGAGCATTTGGAAGATCATTCTCAACACAAGACTGTCTGGACTATTGCTTGTTTAAGAAAGCTGAAGTCACCTGTTACTCCAGCGTGATGTTGGAGACAGAAATTACTGCTTGGGGCACAGATACATAAGAGATTAAAAAAGAGTTATAGTCCAAAACTCAGTAAGATACAAAACATTGGTGCAAGATGACGCTCCCTATTTTTTTTTCCCTGTAAACTCAAATCCTTATGCAAATCAAGACTTCAGGCTCAATATACTCTAAATCATCTGGAGATTGTGTGTTTTATCAGTCTTTGTGACTTCTTTACTCAGTGATGCATACTTCCTATACTGCTACTTTCAGAGTACTAACCTTCAATAAATTGTCTACACCCAATAAATGAAGGTGTACTTTATTTTGTGCATGTGAAAGACAGCCACCCATGTTTTCTGTGGACATATGGACAGTTTAGAGAATAAGAGAGAGATAGCCAAGAGCTATTCACCTTTTGTCACCAGTCAGAATGACAGCTGTCATACACTCTTTATTAACTCAGTACAAGTAATAAATTGAGATCAAAAGCATCAGATTTCAACTGTCTTTTGAACAAGACCTTCAGAGGAAGGGGTGAGATGAGGAACAGTGTGGTTTTGTCTTGAAAACATCTAACTACAGTGCAAAAGTCTGTTCTTTAAGTATACAATGGGCAAATGAGATCTGTATCAGGCTTCTGTCTCAAGTGTTTTCTGTATTAGAAGATGACTGTACATTTGTCTTTCTATCTAAGTTCAAGAACATTTGATTTGTAACATAATGATTGCCTTCCTTTTGGAAAAATGACTGGGCATTTTCTGAGCAGCTTCACTGAATCTGTAACTCTATATTTGATTAAGGTTTGACAATGTTGGTCTGATAAAAACTTAACCAAAAACATCCACACAGAGCAACGCTAGCAGCTTTGCTCTAGCTGCTCGAAAAAACAAAACCCAAAACAACCACCAAAAAAATCCTGGGCACAGAAACTCACGGCATCTACATTGAGAGGGTAATAGATCACTTGAAGGTTTTGGAACAACTTCAGAATTCCTACTAGAAAACAGAGTTACAATAGATAGGAGAATCCCCTGCCATAGACTGTCATAGGCAGTCCAGATCTCCAGCTCTCAGGCTTCTCATAGCATCTAACTCAGCTTCTGCATAAAACAGGTTTCTAGTACTTTACATTATGCAGGCAAGTCTGAAGAGATGAATCAGGTTTCAGTCATCACATCCCAAACCCCAGCTGCACAATCCTTTCCATTTCTTGCACTAGCTCTGAAACTCTTGATTATGCAGCAAGCTGATTCAATGTGCTGAGAAGAAAGATTTTAACTTTTTCTTCTCAAGTCAGTTTCCTACCAGTTTAACATGCTAAATCATCTCATTGCAGACAATAAAGCTACATGCAAGGTAGGAATGTGAATCATGAGGCTGGAAAGGAAGGAGGAGGAGTACAAATTCCTCCTTTTCAGTGGCAGTAAACTAAGACAACACTGAATAGCAGGGACACTGCTTGATTTTATCTCTTAGGATAAAATGCCCTGGAGAACTGCATTAGCACCATCCAGATAATATTGTACTCCTGGAAAGAGAAAAAGCCCAGAATGTTCATCTGAACAGATTTAATGCTGACCTACTTGGCAAAAAACACTCTAAAGGGCTCCAAGAGAATAGGTTCCCACCTGCTGAAGACAAGACAGAATTTTTAAGGTCTTATCATGGAGATTTTAAATATCAGAAGACAGACCAGCATGAGGGAAGCAACTGTGGTCAGTGTTACAGGATTTCAGATTGTAACATCTTTCTTTGAGGCTATCATTATGGTTTTGAGTTAATTCAAAAAGGATTCAAAAAGGAATTCTTCACTGAATTCCTATTCCAGAAAAGTAGAGTGTCTTGTAAGCAGCTGTTTCACCAGCAGAAGTCAAGAGAAAAATGACACTTCAAAAGACAAAGCTACACTTGCAGATAGCATATAAACTGATGGGGGTTAAATACAAGCTAACCTACTATCGTTGACAGACATTTTAAGAGCTCCCATGGAGTATTACGCTAATAAGACTGTGGACAGAGGCTTATAACACTGATTTCTACACTGATATCATAACACTGCATGATCAGTTGATTTTGCATTTAGTTTGTTTTTTTTTTAAATACAAAATAATTATCTGAATGAAACCCACACATGTTTCAAAGGAAGCCACTTCACAACAGCAATTACTCTGGAACTACAAAGTTACTGAAAATGCTCTTGCTTTTCAATTTAAAACACCCTCGCTTTGAGTAGCTCCAGAGAGAATTTCTTAAGTTGAATCAACCGCTCAAAACCCCTCAAACACTACTTTAAAAAAGTACTTAAAATCTGGAGGGGAAAAAAAATATAGCAAGGAAACAGAACATCCTACACTGCTATTATCAGTAAAATTATGTTAAAGTATTTCTGGATTATATTTTAATATAGTAAAAGAAGTCTCATGATATTTCTACTCTTCCAAATTTACTACAGTATTTTAAAGCCTGATGGTTTGGAAAGTTATTATTAAGTCCTGGAAACAACAGGCCAACAAGTACCTGCACACAAACCAATCCCAAGTCTCTCTTCCCACCTTGCTGTGTAGCTGCAGCTGAAGGTAGAATATCACTAATGCAGCTTAATTCCCCTGACTTTCCCCTTATCCAGTTCAACACTCAGCTGTTCATATTTGCTCTCATAAGCATACCTGGATTGAGTGATTTGGATTAAAAGAAACTGGGTTTAAAAGCAAGTTTGTTCAAACCTGGTTTTTCAAATGATCGGGACTTGTGCAAGCACATCAAAATGCCAAATTGCTTTACCAGAGGAAGTAAAAACTATACTGGCGTCCCCCCAGCAAAGCTAGAAATTATATAGTTGCATTATCGCAAAGCTTTTAATATCAACAGGACATCTTTTAAGAAACATGAGTGTCACAGGTATTTTTTTCCCCTCTTTTTAAAATATCATTTTAATAAATATTTACATATAAAAAAATCACTGAGAACAAGACTGGAAAGGCTTATGACCTTAAAAGGTCCCTTCCAACTCAAAGACTCTATGATTATCAATTATATTTAAAACTTTCCTGACAGACATTTGTTTAATCTGTTCTTTAAAATTTAATTACTGACATGGGAATTTTACGGTCTCCTTAGAGCATACCTTAGTTTTTCCAATACAGATGCCATCATCACTTGAATAAAAAAATTGTACAAAACAAAGCAGTTATTGATATGAGGCAGCAGAATTTTCATTTAACAGTCCTGACATATGCTAACAAAGTAACAGAAACTCTCATCCCACAAATGCAAGCAAAGAAAAATCCTGGATCTGAAACTCCTCATTCAATATTTGAAGTGTTTGTCAAACGGCAAAGAACCATGATAAGAAATTATTTGATCATTTATGAGAAATGAAAGTACTACATCTTAGTGATTATTTTTTTAAAAGAAACTATTTACTTCAGCTGTTACAACAGATACCCTCTGCAGAAAAGAGGAAACACCTCACTATTATACAAATTCCTCCCTTGATATCCATCACAGCATTTTGGAATTACCAACAGCTTTGTCTCAAGAGTAGCTGAATGTAAGGAACAGTGCTTCTGCACTCCACCATGAAAGGGTCCACACGTATTTCCATTCAAGGGTAGTAATCTATTTTAAAACAAGAATTTATTGTGTTATAGTATAAAGACACTAAACACAAAACAAAAAGTGTTTAACAACATGAACATTGACACAAAGTAAAAGCAAGATCATTTCAAGCCAATTCTGTAACGATTTCATGTGAGAAATTCCAAGTGAAAGAAAGTTACATACACAGGGTCACCCTACGGAAAGGATGGCACCACCTTCATCTAATTCAAGCCCTATTTCAGGACATCATAGCATTGTCAGAATAGTTGCATTATTTTGAGGGCTTGAGTGGTATATAGGCTTTTGCCCTGGCCCTCTGTATAGAGGCAAACTTACCCACAGATCTACAAGAGAACCAATGGAGGCATTTCTACTGTAAACTAAAAGACCTGAGGTACATTCTCTTCTAATTTACCTTGCATTTTTTTTTAATCTAAATATATTGGGGCGGATATTAAAGAGCAGCATAAATTTGGTTATTTAACTTCATTGTAGTCCATGTGATAGCATAGGTCAGTAATACATATAATGCTTTGTACTACAATGCACAACTTCAACAAAATACATACACTATGTCATAAAGCTTCTCTGAAACCATGTATTGCAGTATGGCGAGCCACCATATGAAAAGATACATGTATCTGAGAAGATGTACTTGAACCGTTTCTTCAGAGACATTACCTTCTGTCACAGTAAGGTCTCTTTTCTGCGGACTATTTGATAGGTTCCATTATGTGAACCATTCATACATGAATTTCTCAAAGATGCATCAATCCTTTCAATCAACAGAGCAGTTAACATGGATATACAGAATAAGTATCAGATTACTGCTCTTTCATATGAACCATTTCCAAAAATAACCACTGTGATTAACTCACAATAAAATTTTGCTAAACAAGAAGTTATGAGCAGAACTATTTAATTTGCTTAAAATTATTATTTTTGGCTCTTAAAAGAAATTTAATTCTATGTTTTAAAGGCTCACTGTGAAAGTATATATACACATCAAATTTATATCCAAAGCTAGATTTTACCATTGAGTTTTAAAGGCCAAGAGATATTTTTAATACAGTAGAAAAAATAGCAGTTCCTGAAGTATATTGTAGCCTCAGTTCACTGGCAATATCCATAATTCAGTTGCTGCACAAGATACTTCTCTGAAGCAAATCCATCTGAACTCTATCCACCCTGAGTTAAGCATCTATACTTTTAAAAAAATGTTTTAAACCTTAGGTAACAGAGAAGTATGTACAAGGCTATAAAACTTGTCAGTTATTATACAGCAGTAAGAAAAAAAATAATCGGTATTTTCAGCCAATTTTCTGTTTGTTACTGTAGTTATTCATTCTGGGTTGGGGCTTTCTTTTTGGCTTTTGTTTGTTTTTAAATCAAGTAGTTACTTGATTTAGACATTCATGCATTAATCACTTGAATTTTTTGAGTGCAACAATAAGGCAACAGTAAAAAAAGTTATAGAAATTTTGCATATGTGTAAAGGTATTAAGTTTATAAAAGTGCTTCCTAAAAAGACAACCTAATTGCGGTATCAAAATATTACAGAGTGGTGAGAACAACTATCTATTATTTTAATAAATGTTGCTCCATAGAAAAATGTCAATCTGATTTTAGGCTTTCCCCCTTTTTTGGTGAAGTAAAAGCCTGGAAAAAAACTGGTATGTTTGCATGGGACAAGCAAGTTAAGAAAATATACTTTAGTCTAAACTTAAATAAGAAGGTCCACACTTTTTTGTCAAAACATTAAGCCTCTGTCAAAAATGTATTTTTTTTTTCTTTTTATAGTACAGGATTAAAAGACAAGATGATGCTTACAAGATAAGGAAATAATTTACATGAAAATATCTTCTGACAAAGCTTTTCAATCAAAATATTGTTTTGTAACATTCAAACATGACATACAACAACAAAAGAAACAGTGAATGCAAACAAAAAATGCTATATGAATTGCTTTTCAAACACATAAATAAATGAAATATTGGTGTAGGCAGTAGGGCTCATGCTGATGGCTAGCAGGAAATAACTGTGCAATCTATTTGGAAAAAGCTATAAGGTACAAATTACAAGCCCAATTACGGACTGCAGCAAGTTCAGTTATATCACTGCCATCCTCTCCTATCTCCAAAATAAATTCTTGATTAAATCACTCATACCCTAAATTACTCATACCTTTGCTTCAGAGATATGAATAACTATATACAAAAAGTAGTTTTATTTCACCATAGGGATAACGTTGTACCTCTCTGCCAATGTCACTTGAAAAACCTTCCATGTCAAAACAATTTGACAGCAGATAAACAATTTAATAAATATGCAATGATCTTATTACAGTCCTTCAGCTAAGCATGTTAATTCATGCTGCTAGTTTTGTGATCACAGTGCATAGAATCCAAATATAAAAGAATGGGGTGGCTTTTAAGGTAATGGTAGATCCCTTGCTTATAATCCAAATATATCTGCAACTTTCATAAGCTCTGTCATGCATCAATCTTTTTTGTGGCAGGAGCAAAACCTGTCCCTGGTACAATGTCCATTGCCGGCAATGGATGCACCAAAACCGTCAAGGAGCTCAGTTTATTGCACAATATATGAAGACCTGGAATTCTTCCAAAAAGCTTAAAATAAAAATAATGGAATTATTCTGACATTTCTGGACACCTGCATTAATACTGTATGACTAATAAAAGCATGTCAGTTGCATGGACTGAACCAGCGATCAACATGCGCCCAGAATGCACACTAGTAAAAATGCAGTCAAAGGAAGTAGTCTTCATTGCCTATAGGTCACTTCCAGTCAAAGGTTAAAGTTCAAAGACTGAATGATCAAAGTGCTCATTTTCTCAGTAGGACTATCTTCTGCTACGAGGATCACAAAATGGTGGCATCAACATGTGTCATCTTTAAAATAAAAGAAGAGCATTTATGGAAAACATATAAACATTCTAAATCCAGATCAGCAAGGTGCTGTACGCAGAAACTATTCCTAGCACAGACAGTAACATGCAGTGGAAATACACCGATTGAATAATTCCACGGTTTTGTTCAGTAACAACTCAGGAAAAAAGAAGAGACTACCAAACATAAAACTTCCAAAACACACATACTCCCCCAGGCATATTAGTATTAGCATATATTCCACTAAAAGGACACTATTTTCCACATATTTATATATTCTAGAAAGCCAGTCGTCATGAAAGACCAAATATGCTTAACATTTTGCCCACTTGAAGTACAGCAGGTCCATATCAGTTATCAAATTAAGAAATCATTTTATAAGGAGTACATAGCAATAAGAGCTGGCAGAGTGTGCTACTTCTGATGCACTCTCAACCCTTTATGCATATACACACTTATATGCATGTGTATTCATTTATTTCTCACGAATCAACACCAACTATAGCTGACAAAAATTGAGCAAAAATAACAGGTTACTACTAAAATCCCAAAATCATAAACCTCGAAGTAACTTACATTCACTAAATTTTACATACTGTGATTGGACAAAACATATGACAAAGAAAGCGTATTCTATGCCAATCTTTTCTGCATTATGCTCAGTATTAAAGTAAATATTTGTCTGTGAAATCTCTCCCCTTTAAACTTCCTCTCCCACACATCAACCTGCAGTATATTTGCATCTGGTAACAGTAAATATTAAGCTTGTTAACAGAAAGCAAACTTATTGTCTGGTTATTTTTAGTGCACTTGTAACCTCGCACACCTAGGAAATGCAGCCTCAAACAGTATTTTTACTGTTTACAGATTTAGTGTGTATAAAGTAGCAGCAAACAATTCTACATTCTCACTGGAAAACATTATGTCATCAATACTATTACACATAAAAAAACTCTTCATTTTAATAGTAGGGTACTGTACACATAAAAAAGATTGGACACGGATGCAAGAGAGGTAGGAGGGGTATTTAAACTGTGTACTAAAAGCTTAGGTCAAATACTGGAAAACACACTTCCTACTTAAAAAACACCACCACAAAAAACCAAACCCAAAAACAATAAGGATGTCCTAGATGAAAACAAACACCATTGCTCCCTTTTTTCATAAAAATCTACCTCCTGACAACAAACAAAGCCAGGCAACAGCTTTATGAAACCAATTTCAGCCTGGATACCCAAGAAAACTGTATCTGGAAGATCTTCCTCTGTCTTTATCACAACACGATCAACTCTCAGACTGAAATTCAACATGAAATTCAATGTACAGTTGAAGCAGACATTGGGTAGGGCAGACAACCTAGAAATAAGTTTAATTATCAAAGATCAGGGGTTTTGAAACAGGGCTTGCAAGGACATCAGTTTGTAGCAAACAAGGCTCCATAACTCTGCTTATGGAATAATTTGCTTGGTTGGGGCAAGGATGAAATGAGAGATTAAAAACTAATACGGCACAGAGACACATGTTTACATTTTAGAATATATCTCAAAGTGCCACTTTATCCCTCCTGTGTTCATATTTGTTTGCTTTACATCAGCTCCCAACCATGCACTATTTTCTCCCAGCTAAATAAATTCCAGGCACTTTACTGGAAACAAAAAATTCCTTCAAATTTATATATTAAAAATGATGACAGTCCTCCTCCTTTCTCTTCAAAACACAGGAATTCATGTGAAAGCTAAGCCAGTCCAATGGCTAGCTGACAACAGAAGGGGCAGAACCACTCTGCATCTCCCTCCACATGTTCTTGTGTTAGCACTGGCATTTGTTTTACCCAGTGGTTATGCTTGGACAACTGGTTTTCTTTCTTAGTTGGGATTGGTTTTTCTCCCATAATTTACCCAGCCCAAAGTGCTTCAACCACAAGATTAAATATGGGACACTAGGTGATGCAGGAGCAGAAAATGAAGATGACAGAATCACCTTTTCCAAGGGCTTGGAAATTTTTTTGGGTGTACATAACATTGAAGACAGTTCTTTTCCAGAGAAAGGTGGTTAAAATTAGCAGGCAAACTATACCTCCCATTTTAGTGTAACTCACCATTTCTTCAAACCCGCTAAGAAAACACTGAAAATTTAAATATCATGCCTTGGTAGTCTTGTTTTATGTCCACAGAAGACAAACAAAATTACTTATAACTGAGAGAAGTAGCAATTGACATGTAAAACTTGAAGGAAAAACCCTCTAGCATTTCAGAATTTTTTCATCCCATTGACATTGGGCATGTTTTATTTTTTAATGTAAAGATTTAAGGGGAGGAGCTCAATGAACTTGACCTCCTCTGTAATTAGTACTTAAAAAGGAAGTTAAAAACCAAATGAAAATATTACGAAGCAAAACATTATGAGTTTTTTTAAATGAACTGACTTGCTTTCTCTTGCCTCAGGTTGCTTTTTAGGTTGATTTGAATTTGGGGAGGGGTAGGGTTTTCTGATTTTCAGAAAACAGCCATTGCGAGTTACTTCAAAGTAATTAAATAACTTGTTCAGTGGACTATAAGCAGCTTCAGGTCTTTGAGCCACAATTATATAGCAACTTTCAGAGTCAGATAACCCATGCTTTTATCATACTCATTTGGTGTTTTGCTTAACTCAAATTGAATTTCATGAATAGGAAATCAAAGTAGTATCTGCAAACTGTTCACCTTGATAGACTTCAATCCTGAATCAAAATGAGACTTGTAAAAATTCAAAGTAAAAAGAACATATTTCAATCACAAGATAAAGCCAGTAAATGAAACTTCATTTGTTTCTCTTTAATAACAACTAGCAAGCGAAAAGAAATAATAGCTAATAAAAACTCTCCCAAAACTGCCAATAAAGAGAAAGCAAAAGTAGAAATGGAGAAGCACCAAACACATTACAAAAGTGTGAAAACAGAAAGAGAAGAGAGAGTGACTACTGAATAATCTGGTGAAGATTAAAAACCCAGCCTGGCAGACAATAGGATTATTATTCTTGGAGTCAATTTTACAAACAACTTAATGAACCACCAGATGATAAACACTCCTGAGTTTCTTAAATACCTCTTAATTCTATGACATACAACACTACTCCTATTGTAATTGAAGCCACCTTTTTTTAGAGATACTGTTAGAGTATTATGAGAAATAGAGTTTCATTCTGTTACATCACCATATAGCAAAACCCCATGGGTCTCAGCAAGTGGTATGAAACTCTCAAGTTTTTCTTGTTAAGGCACTCACAGGCTTTTAAGAATCTAAGCGTACAGGCTGTGGCATATGCCTCTCCAGACATTAAGACCCACTGTCTCAAAATACCTGGTCTCATTTCATACAGGGGACAGAACACATCCTTGGGTAGGGAGGCAGTGAAAAACAGAGGATGTCTTATGATGGAGCCCTCAGTAAAAGGTAGTGATGGTATCAACTCCTCCTGCACCACCCCAGTACACAGTATTACCTGCTCTAACACATCCGTTCCCAAAATGCATGGGCTCCCAATAACTACCATATGTACAGTATTTTCCTAGGGAAAGCAAAGAAAGTACTGGGCAACAAGACAGGAGAGAAGAAAAGCATAGCCCCTCTCTACCTCCTCCTTTTTTCTTTCCTCACCAATGGCATGGATAAGACAAAAACATACAGCTAACCCCAGCTCTGGGAGAAGGATGACAAATGTTGAGGGAGAAGAAAGAAACCACCCAGTATAAAGCCAGAGAACACATGGAAAGGAAAAACAAAACAAAAAAAAACCCCAAACCAACACAATACTAGCTCTGAAGACACTGTAGTACTACACATAGCAATTTCAGTATGTTTTTTTTTTTTTTATCATGTACTTGTAGAATCTTATTATTATATTATGGACTATTAGTTCTTAAGAGCCTTTAAGTCAGCCAACTGTCCTACATTGGAAATGCTGATTAACAGTGGAAATCTATTAAAACACATTGCTGATTACAAACATATAGGCAACTTTTAATCACTGTAAAAGCTCTTAAAGCTTAACAAGAAAAAAATCTGTGTTTAGAGATAAACCTAGTTTCATTATGGACCTTCCCCAACCCCAAACTTAAGACTTGTTATGGGCTAATACAGTTTTACAAGAACTTTCATTCAAATTCAATCCTACAATTTAAAACATATAAATCTGTGCTGTTTACATTTCCATCAGGAATTATTAAAATGTGATATTAAAACAAAATCACAACAGTATCTCAGAAATAGGATTCAAATAACTTTTTCAAATTTAAAGAGCATTTAAGGTTTTAAATGCATTTATCCTACTCTCCTACGTTTTAATTGCTTTCGTCCTGAAAAAAAACTTCAAAATTTCTGGTCCTAGCTAGATACTTACCATGATACCACCATTTTGTTTTCTTTGGATTCTTGTTACATGTTCTTACATAAAAAGAGTTATCTGGAGGTCGCCTCTGCAACAGAAGAAAAGACCTACAAATAATCAAACAATCCTCATATTGTAACACAGGAGCTATTTAATAAGCTTATGAAAGGCTACCACGTGAATGTAGTGAAAACTAGGCAATAGGCGGTCCTAGACCTTTGTCAAGAAAAATCTTAAGGATCCAGGTAACAGGTCTTACCAGAGATATTTCAAGCAAAAAAAAAAAAAAAAATCATGAAAGATACCAAATGGTTTGGCGATAGATAGGGGGAGAAATAGAAAAAAAAAAAGAAAACCACCCACAAGGATCAGCTGTTTTTCAAAAAAACAAATTAAATTCCTTCACAGTTTGGAATCTAATTCTGATGTATTAGATCCAATTTCCATCCATAAGTCTCAGCTTGGAGTGGGTGAAAAAATGAACTTACTATATCTGATCACTACTTCATATTCTTCATCTTTCTTCGTAAGTGTCATCGTTACGCAAAACCAAAGTCATAGAATACTATACAAAGCCATTTTGGGGGTGTTTTTCTACCACGTACACATGACTAGGACTGATGAGGATGTAACATAAATAGGCATGTTTGCATAGCACAGGTGTACAAGCTCTGACCACATCTAACTTCCACAGATATTCCACTGCGAAATAAATGGTCAAGAGTAAAAGGGTAGTCTCTTTACAAAAGAAGTTTAAGGTACCAGTGCCACTCATCTATGACCAAAAAAGCAGTTTAGCACCATTTACTTTCCTGAAATGAAAATTATGAAGATCACTGAAATAGTACAGCTGCAAAGCCTTACAAACATCTGCACTAAAGACATTTCAACAGTCATTTTGCACTGTCTTTAGAGACAAAATCAATTTATTTAGAATTGTCCTGAAACATGACTGAAATTCACAATTAATATCTTCTTACTTGGTTCCATTCACTCCTCTTTTCCAATGATATATGAGCATGTTACCATGAAAAGTGACAAACTACTTACTGCATTGCTTATTTTGCAGTTCTAGCTTAGTATTTTTTCAGCAGTAGAAACGCAGATATAGTGGTTTTGCCTATTTTAGAATTTGAGAAATGAAAATCTTACTTTGCAAAATAGAGAACTATTAACTTACTCTACTCCAACAGTGCTAAAAAAGCCCATACCTTTTCTTTGCAGCTGGAAAGCATGCTAATAATGCTAAGACAAACAGATTGCACTGAGAGAGCTGGAGACCAGTCTTCTGTTAGAATGGATAAACAGATATGACCATTGCTATAAACATGAGGATGAACAGGAATATTGTCTCCAGTAAACATGACCTAAAAAAAAGAACAAACATAATTGTAATTTATTGTCCACATTTTAAATAGGACTGTATTGCTTTCGGGAAAACAGTAATCTCTTATTTAAGAAGTGGATCTGCCATTTTCACTTACACTAAATAATAAACTTTACCATGCTATGTTCATTCATTTTGGGTGCTATTAATTGAAATGTAAAATAAAACAATGGAAGCCTAAATAGCTAGTGAATATGAAGTTAAGGTTAAATGCAGATTTTTTTCTATGAATATTTATGCAGCATAGAAAAATGCAAAGGTAACAATGCAAAAACATCAAACTAAAAACTTTTTGTATCTCACAGCCTCAGTCTTTCATGTCCTAAGGAATACAGTTGCCCAGCCAAAACACTGGATTTTAATGGTTTTATAAAACACGACATTATACACCAGCAAACACAATGAGGTTCACAAATGAGTATTTCTATAACCCAGGACACAATAGATACCAAGTTCTGGACGACTCCTCAGGTTCTAACATAAAGTGTAAAATGCATCAATCCTATTAACCATAAAATAAAGGACTTGTATAACCAAAGTATGTTACCACATAAGAAATATTTTTAGATCATTATTCCAAATGGAGTATGCTTTTGTCTGACATGGACAGCATTAACTCCTCTCTATTAAAAGATAATATCACAGTCAAAAAATGCTTAGAAAAGCAATTCTGACAACTACTGCTCTTGTTTGATAGCTGGCTCAGGACCGATAGAAATGGAGTAAAAGTGAAACCTCCGCAGCAGCATTATCCTCTGAGCTCCTCATCCAACATAACCACTGTCATCTTTTATGCAATGACATAATAAATCTCTACCACTCATAGCCATAATACCCAGAAGCCTCTTAAGTGTTTCCCAAGTTATATAGATATAATGTATGTTTACAAATATGTATACATGTATACAACATGCCCACCTCATCACTGACAAGAAAGAAACAACATCTTCATCATAAAGGACACTGAAATTAGACAGCTTAACCTATTTGCCAAATAGAAGATAGATTTCTAAGGCAGCAGAAAAACTGGATGCAGAATGATCTTTCATAGGTCTTTAAATTGATATTTCTTAAGCATTGGCGAGCTTACCAGTAATATATTTCACTTCTAACTAATGTCTTCCTTTTGTAGGAAAACCAGAATTATGCATACTAGGCAAGTAAAAGCATTCACACTATGATAGACAACATACATTTAAAGGCAGAAAACAACCAAGTGATCAAGCAGCAGAAGCGTAAACTGTCACAGAATCACAGAATCACAAGGTTGGAAAGGACCTTCAAGATCATCAAGTCCAACCATTAATCCAGCACCACCATGTCCACTAAACCATGTCCTGAAGCGCCACATGCACACGTTTTTTAAACACTTCCAGAGATGGCAACCTCCCTGGGCAGCCTGTTCCAATGCCTGACCACCCTCTCAGTGAAGAAATTTTTCCTAATATCCAATCTAAACCTCCCCTGGAGCAACTTGAGGCCATTTCCTCTCATCCTATCACTAGTTACTTGGGAGAAGAGGCCAACACCCTCGTCACCACAACCCCCTTTCAGGTAGTTGTAGAGAGCGATAAGGTCTCCCCTCAGCCTCCTCTTCTCCAGACTAAACAACCCCAGTTCCCTCAGCCACTCCTCATAAGACTTATGCTCCAGACCCCTCACCAGCTTCGTTGCCCTTCTCTGGACATGCTCCAGCACCTCAACATCCTTCTTGTAGTGAGGGGCCCAAAACTGAACACAGTATTCAAGGTGCAGCCTCACCAGTGCCGAGTACAGGGGCACGATTCAATTCACAGTAAGTCAATTCACAGTAAGTAGATTTGCATGAGAAAAAAATTATGATCTGGAGGTTTGTAATACAGAATGAACCTACTGCACAGCAGCATTTTTATAATGGAAATTCTAGCCATCTACAACAATCAAATATCCAGTACTTAAATTCTTAATTGTTTTCTGTGCTAAAAATCAGTGTACGTGTACGGATCTAATTTGCTGTTTTACAATAAATTGCACAGAGCCACACATACAGGTTGGGTAGTAAGTACAAACAGTACCTACTTGGAACCAAATGAAAGTGGCTACTCTCCTGTGGGTCACCTGTGAGTAGTTCACTGCAAACCTGATGGGGTGCAGAAGTACAGGTGGCCATCCTTAAAACCTAAGACTGAAAAGTCAGCGTTCTAGTTTTTATCATGGTACCTAAAAATACATAATTTTTATGGTTAAGTGTCTCTTACAGCTCCATGCTTCAGTTTCAACATCAATGAGAAAAGTGTCAGAGATCGGTCTTGGAATTTTGAGCTGAAACAGAGGACAAGAGCTAAGGCATTCTTGCTTTTCTTCTTCCTTTTTCAGAAGAGCAAGGGTGATAGCCCAAATACTGCTCTTACCAGCCACATTTTGTAACATTCCCCTCAGGTAGTGGAGGGATGGATGTACAGAGCTTATTCTGCAGCCTGGTAGTACTGCTGCCCCTTCAGTTCTTTATGTTGCCATGAAAGCACCACAGTATCTCACACCTGAATTATAACCACTAGATTTGCAAGCCTCTCATAAAGACATCATGTATCCATGAGAATCTCTATCACAAGCACAGTATTCCCCAGCTGTATTAACACTGGTAGCAGACAAGATGCAAGAGGCTTAAAAACAAACTAGAAAAAAAGGAAACTGGAAACAAAAAGAGAGGGAACGAAGAAGCCATTTGCTGTTTACTCTGCTCCTACACTGCAGCAAAGGGGACCTTCCTACTTTACCCTGTGTTGCTCTTTCATATGGTATGAATATCAACCTCAAAGAAGCCTTCAGTTTACACTGCTCTTTAATCTCCTATGAAACCAAGTAGACTGTCACAGCATTATACCTCACTGCAGTCTTTTTTAAAAGAAAAGGCATCTGCACAATATGTTTAAAACAACTTAAAGTAATTAAACCTCACAATAGGATATGTGGATGGGATGATACTAAATATTCAGCATGTGTCATGCAGCTATAACCTAAAGGTAGCATTAAGCAAGAAGCAAGCAAGCAGTTACCTGAGGCGAATCAAAAGGATACCGACTACTGAACTTAAATAGAAGCTGAAATTTCTCCCCTTCATATAGTGTTCCTGGAGCACCTTCCATGTCTACTATCCACCTAAGGAATGGGGAAAAAATTGTTAATATTGTGGACTGACAGTTTATAATTTTACTCCTGGAGCGCACAGGACTAAAATCAATTACCAATCACAGCCAAATCTTCTAAATTCTCCATTAGTACCATAACTATCACAAAAGTAACACAAGTAACAACATCAAGCCTACATTTGAAAGAAACAATCTTGATATTTTACATATAGGCACTGATATAGTGCTGTAAGTTACACAAGTAATTATGACTTGAACTCAACACAGATCCATCAGTTCCCAATAAAACGACTGTTAATGTGGGACAAAAAAGCTCAAAAGACCTGTTCCAAAATTTATTCCTACACAAAAACAGGCTTGGAAGGAAACAAACTAATATGCATTCTCTTTCATGTTGTTTTACTTTTCCGAGAAGGAAATCATCTGTACAGTTTATTAAAATAAAATCTGCATCCAAGGGAGAAGGGCAATGCTCCTCTTGCACTTATACCTGTGAAAAACTCAGAAATTAAATGGTATGTAACCTGGCAGGTAATGGAACCAAAACCAGAAAAGTTAATAGTATAAGAAGGAAAAGGTCAGAGAAAATTAAACACAACACAAAAAAAGTATGCTTTGCAACTGGAATAAAGATAACATGCCAACATATCACAGTATTTTTTTTCCTCTGCTTCTGCTCCTTGCATTACAACAACATGGAAGTAACTGATGGGTAGAGTTGGGAGGGGGTTGGATGTAGGTTTTTTGGGCTGTATTTTTTTAATCCGGTCAAAAATAGATGCTTTGCATATTTTTCAAGATATGCAGCAACAATCTGCTATCTACTTCTGTCATTATGGACTTCTATTGTTGATCACTTAATACTATGCTTTGTGGCATCACTTCCCCGTTTTTGTCTTTCACCCTTCGTTAGTTTTACACGTTTGAGCAATACGGTAAAGATTCAGCAAGAAACTACAAAAATGCTCAGAACAGATTTACATTAGACTCAAGTGAGGCAGCCAAGATTTTTCAGAGCAACAATGTGTACAGAAAAGTTAACATCCTCGCCAGTTGGCGGTCTGATTATCCTATTCCCAGCCGCTCCATCCTCCTGTCATATATACTCTCCCAATGTGTTTAAGCCATGCACATTTTTTATCTTCCCCTCTATTACTTTTAGTTGGGTTTTGAGAAAAATTGCTTCTCTACTCAACTGCTGTCATGTTCTTCAGGAGGAATGTATCTTCAACAGTAGCATGATGATGCCTGTGCTACTGTTCCATATTTTAATCTTGTGAAGACTCCTTCAATTTGATCTATTTGCACTCCAGATCGCTCATCTCTCTTATGCCTTCTGCTTTTACATTTATATATATGCTGCACCAGTACTCTTAAGCTTTGTTGGTCCTTGTAATCCAGAACCTTCACTTTCAAGTTTTAAAAATAGTTTCATTTACTGAGTAGAAGATAACTCTGTCTGTACATTGCTCCTTTTATGGTCAAGGAATCACCAGAACCCATCTTTCCTGTGTACTTTATGGTTTAGCCATCTCAAATTTCTAATCCTTGTGTATTTAAAATAGATGATTGCTTAACATTTAAAATGACCCAGTTATACCATGGGATCCAATTATTTTATTCAACACCTTTCAAAACCAAGCCAGTATTGCTACACAAATCTTTACTGCACCAGTTCAAACTGCAATTTGATTAATGAACTCAGAACATGCTACTTCACATCAAAAGCCCTCAAAGAGGGGGGGGAAAAAAAAAAAAAGATGTTACATGTGACAAAGCTATTTAAACAGTAACAATTCCAAAATCTAGCATGACAGTAAACAGGAAGTTTCTATTTGTAAGGTATTGAAAAATATAAAAATTGTACATAGCAGAAAAAAATAGTGAGGTAGTACTCTGGGAACAGAGACACCCTAAAAAAATGGGAAATCCACAAACAAGAAAAAACCCAACAGATTTTTTTCTTCCCCTTTTCCATCTCTTCACATCTGCTGTAAACTTTCACTTGATAGCTGTTTTTTGTTTAAATGAGTGAAAAAAACTTGCAATATTAGTTTGAGTCCTTTTTTTCAGAAAATTTAAGTATTTTGCTTCCCAAAGAAAACCCAATATAAAGCAACAAACACAATCTCTAATTCAGCAGTTGTACAGCAGCTTATTATTTGTACCAAATTCTGGAAAGTGCTACTTCAATTTTGTTTAGTCATATTCATTTTCATATTTAGTCATAGTCATTTTTCATGTTTCATCATATTCATCTGCATGAACTATCACAAAAAAACAGCATGATTTAAAAAGCAATAACAGTGTTTAACTCCATATATACAAAGCTCAGAAAAGCCTCATGTAACACGGTCTGAGTACCACCACCAAAAACGTAATGTGAAGCAACATCAGAAGTCAGCTCTATGCTGTGTTTTAAAATTGATCTGTCAACAATACAGTCCAGAACATATAACCTGAGAGTCATACTTTTACAAATGTTTACATCTGCTAAGAATTTTTTAACATTTCTCTAAAATTAAACCAAGAAAATTATCTAAAAAAATGTCACCACAGTCTAAATCTTTTGAATTTCAGTCAGTTAAAAAAGTACTTTAAATACCAGGAACAACACCTGTCCATTTCAATGGATAGAACAGATTATTTAACCATGTTTCTCCTTTCGTTTTGCTGATCACAGAAAAAACTACAGTAGGGAGGAAAGTGCAAAGAAATGTACTTAGATACCTTTGCTCTTTAACAAGCTTCCTCCACTTGCTTTAGTGAAAGAAGGTAATGGCAATTAACAGCTACAAAGGATACTCAAAGCAAAGAATGGAGGAACTCTAAACTATCTGCTCCATTATTTTAATAAATTTAGAGGGGTTTAGGAAGCTAGTAGCTAGGAGTGACTGTTAAGATTATTTTATTCTAAAACATGCAGAAGCTTTTACCAATTGACATTGTTAGACAGTAAAATGTCTATCCAGTTCCTGAGTGTCCAGCATGTTACTACAATATGCTCATTAAGCAGAACAATGTTTCACTCCCTAGACTAAAAAAACAAAAAGTCAGAAAGTTACTTGGAATAAGTGGTGAAAGTGGCATGCAGAGGACTTTTTATTACTTACATTTTTCAGCCTGATAGCAAAAATAAAATAGTATATATACTTACTGTGTAATTGAATTTTGTACGCTTTTTTCATTTAGAGTCATTCCTGGAGGTGGATCATTTTGCAATGCCAATAGTTCTTTTTGTAGTCGTTTCTATAAAGAAATTGTATAGAATATTTGAGATATTAAATAAAGGTCAACAATAAACATGCACACTAGACTACATTTAACCAATTATTGAAAAGTAAAAGGAGCTTTATTTGAAAATTTAAATACAAAGTGAAATTGGAAAGTGAGAAAGAGGGGGGATTTCTCTCCTAGAAATTACACCGAAAAGTCACAGGCAAAAAAAGCATCAGGCCTTAAATTTCCTTTTTCTTTTTTGGTAAAAATGGATCGACACTTATATTTGCAACACTACTAAGTGAAAAACTGTTTTATTTCAAAATACACAGAGGTATCCAGGATTTTGTCAAATTACAAAGATGCCAATCACAGCTCTACACCTAGCAGTGAACACTTCATATTCCCCAGATAGCATCAGTTTTACAATTAATTCTCCAAGATTTTAACAGGACACCTCTTCCCCCTCTGAGTAATTTAAGACACTTCTATCTGGCATCTGCGCAAGCCCTTGCCTTGTTCCAAATCATTCCAGAGGACAGAACACAAAACTAAAGCAAGTCTATGTGACTTACAGAACACAATCTATTTTGTAACTTCGTAGGTTCTATGATGCAGTTACTATAGAGTTGTAGTATTTAGAAAAGTGTTGCACCAGTAGCTCAGGTAATTCTTGCCTATTTTGACGGGGGTAAATCTGTAACTGTAACCAGCCGCTTCCGTAACAATTATCAGAACTGTTTCTTACAATCTATGGAGCAACAGAAGTGCAACTTCTGTTTAATGCTACGATTGGCACTGCTTTCAGAGTGTATTTCCTCCATATAAACAGTTATGCAATATGTTTTGTCATTTCCAAGACATTTAGATAACTGAAAGTTCAAGGCTTTCTCATTTCTTACTCTCCTTTTTCCTTACAACATTTTTCATGTTTACTGTCTACTAGTCCACTTCCATGATTCTGCTAGTCAAAATGACCTTACATAAGATTTAAGCCTGACCTAGCACTCAAGAGGATTAAAAATATATGATTTGAGTGTTTAGTATATAATTTTGATCCAGCATACAATTTTTTTAAAGTGTAGGTTGATCACACATTTGCAGCTGTTTCTTCCTAATTTTCCAAAGAACTTTTCTGATGCTTACTAGAACTTAAAAAAAAATCCAGAGGGGAAAATAGAAAGTGTTCATTTGTCAGTATCTTATTAATACCTTTGGAATAGGACTACAATAAATTCAGACACACAACTCCTAAAGAAAAGGCCCTCATATATTCACAACTTAAATTCTGAAATAACTTTCTGCCTCCATCAAGAAGCCCTGAAAACTTGCTATACACTTCTGCTTTGAAAGTTCCTACCTTGAACCCAGGTACACACTTCAAAAGTCTTCTATTTGCAAGCAATATGTTTTGAAGTGAAATGTCACAAAAGGATCTTAAAGGCTGTTATAATTGGTATACAGATATAAACAAACTGAAAAAAACCAATGCCAGGATTTTTATAAGAAAGCTATATACATTGCTAACACACTGAGAAACGGATTAGATTCCTAGTGTTCATTTTTTGGGTTTTCCACAGTTTAGGAAAATATCAGATTATAAACACCAACAGTATTTAACACCACTATTATGAATTAAACTGCAAAAGAACGAAGTTCCAAAACCATTCTACAAATCCTTAATTTGAGTGGCAGAGATGTTTTGAAGTCAATTCTCTGACACTCCAAGACCACCATAAAATAAACCTCAGTGGTAGTCTACCTCTGTATGCCTTGTCATATAGATCATAATATAGGGAAATGTTTTAAAAGTTCAGAGTTAAGAAGCTTATATGATAAAAGAAATTAAAACTCTTTCC
>NW_010526590.1:29849-31222 GCF_000687285.1 Phaethon lepturus
ATTTGAAAATATTAAGTAAAAAATAGCAAAGAACAAATGTATGCAAGAACAGCAAATAATTCAGTAGAACCATTTACTTATACATGCAGACCAATGCGAGAGAGCCTAAAATCCATTTTAAAATTAAATTAAGAACAGCCACATCAAGATATCAGTATCTGATCAAACACAGTAATTTGAAAAGAGGAATTGTTGTTTGTTCTGCATCCTACCAAAAATCCCAAATTATCAACACTTAAAATATTCTCTCATTTGAAGTTTGGATCTTTGGCTCTTTTCTCTAGCAACTTTTCAATCTAATAGTCTCAGTCGCTCTTTTATCCATCTCACCAGTGCAAAAAATATTCCGATTGCTTCACAGCTTTTCAGTTCTCACATATAATATTTATGGTTTTTTTTCTAAAGGAAAAAAGTAACCCGGGGAGGAATTAAAACGTGCACTTGATAAGAAAAGTACCACTGAAGTGCTCTTTTCATCTGATCTCATGACACTGTTATGGGGGCCTGTCCATTAAATGCAAATAATACATACAGACAACACATATGCTTATGCTTCTCATCCATTGCAATACAAAATATATTAAGATCCAAACATGCATCCCAGAGAAATAACAGGAGACACTATTTACATTTTGGGTCGAAAGTATCACAGTAAACAAAAGCATTATTTAAAAAAAGGAGAAAAGAAATTATCTTTTCCAAGTTAACCTGTTCGAACAAGTTCAGCCTGACCTGTACTTGCAGTTCTCAGTGAGAATATCAATTAAAAAAAAATACATCCATGTCATTCCCATACAAAATTGAAAAGAGCACATTCAGTAGAAAACTGGTATGTTACCTGACTATTAAGCCAAAGAAACTCAATAACTTAAGTCCCCCCAGAAAAGCAAGCCTGCAACATTGCTAGTGTTGTAATGAAATGAACACAAGCTTTAGCAAGGAAGTTTACCACTTTGAAATAAGGGAATCCACAAAGAAAACCCAACTATGAGTACCTATCATGCATAGAAAACTCCAGTGCAACTCTGATTAACAGTAAGTTCCTAGGCACAGCTCCACACTGGAAAGGTAGGGAGCGGGCGCAGAGGTCAAGAAACACACAGCTCTTCTGGACTTGTTCTCCAATTCAGAGCTATGTCCCAAACAGGACCACGTATCAGCAAAAGGCACTATTCCCTTCAGCCTTACCGTAACCACCCTAACCCTATGACTACCTGAAGTATCAGCTGTGCTCTCCATTGTACTATGCCCTGATGAATTTCATGTATCTCAACATTGCTCCCCTTCAGGGTAAGTCCAGGAACAAATAAAAGGAAAAAAACCCAACAACAAAAACCACAGCCCCAACAAAACATCAGACAGCACCCCCCACC
>NW_010526591.1:0-22166 GCF_000687285.1 Phaethon lepturus
GGATCCGACGGCGTCCTGGCGGCCCGAGTGACGTCCCCATCTGAGCGGGCTGTGACTTGCTCTTTGAGCCTTGCCAAATAATGCAAATATCTTCCTGAGTATCAGGAAACTTCGGTCTAAGGGACAAGTTCAGTGACTGAGGCTGAGAAGGAAATCACCTGGTAGAGGAAATAAAATCCCATCTTCGTGAGCAGCCTGACTGCTGCATCATTTTCCATCTCTGGTTTTTAAATTGAGGGGGAAAAAGCTGTTGTGATAGTGTCACTAAACACTGCAGAACATATTTCCATATAAACACCATCCTAGACAGGAAATTCCAGTTGTTAATAATTTGGAGAAAAACCTGTAGTAAAACTTGAACATATTAACTGTTAAGAGTTTAATTTGAGCTCTGGGGGAAATGATCTATCTTGATAGGCACAGTAGAAATGATGAGATTTCAGGCAGGTTTTACAGATGATTCTCTCTTTTTTTTTTCTTTTTTTTCTTTTTTTTTTTTTAAAGAATAATTGAGTCGTTTAAATGATAAGCCTTGCTCGGCTTCTTTGAATGGACTGCATATAATCAGTTGTAGCTTCAACTTTTAAATGTTTTGATGGAAAATGTATCATTTAGCTCGTAAATTTTTTCTAGCATCTGCCTTTAATATTTGTTCATTTTCTGCAACATACAACTTTGCTACTTCAGGTCAAATTCCAGATAGAGCTCTGTTTTCTTTGTTACCTCGATTGTTTCCTTCAGGATGAGGGAGAATAATTACACAGAACATCTTTTCCAAGCAGCTGGAGTCAAATTCCAGCTGACTGCAGCACCTGTGAAGACGGTACCTCTGCCTCGGGGCTGCGCGGTGCCGTGCCAGCCCGGGCTGCGCGGTGCCGATGCGCTCCGGAGTGCACAGACTTGTCCTCGTAACGCTACTGCCCTTCTGTGAGCTTCAGATGGCAATAATGCCAGTGAATGCAAAGTGTCTGGTTTAGACTAATTAGAGGGATGATTTGTGAAACGCTGGCTATTTATTTAATTAATCACCAGCACAAAGCTATAAAACCCATATTTTAAAAATCCCTGTTAGTTTGCCATGTGGTTAATAGATTGTGGCACATTAAAAAGTGACACGGTGATGTATTAAAAATGTTCCACCTAAGGTTGGCTAATGTCCTCGAGGAACTTAAGCTGTCTGCTTTATGCAACAGAAGCATAGGATTAGAGGCTGATCTGTTTAAGGATTGAATATTTCCCAAAACATTTATCTTTTGTATAGCATCTGTTCGTTAAAATATATCGTGGCATATTTCTTAACGTACAAATAATGTTTATGGTGTAGTTTTAATTATAAGTTTTTGTTGCGTTTGGTTATTACAAAGAATAACTCTGTTCCTCAGTATTAAATTGTAATGTTTATTACTAAGTAAAATATAAATAATTCTTCTAAAGTAGGCCATTCCTTCTCTCCACTACATGGAAGCTAAGGATAGTTTCATGTAATGAATGCATTTTTGTTGCAGCTGTAGCAATTGTATTTTGATGAATCTGAATATGTTTTCATTCTTCAGCAGCACTGTGGGAACTGGATAGATAAGGGTTTAATCTCCACGGCTAGCTCGGCGCCGTCGCAGCCCGCGGGAAGTCCAGCCCTCTGGAGAAGGGCAGCCGCGGGTCCCGCGCTGGCTGCGGCGGTGCGGCAGGGAGCGTGCCGGCCGGCTCGCGGGAGGTGCCCTCGTTCCTGGCGAAATGCCGTTTTGACCACAGGGTTGAAGGTGGACTAGGTCCGTTTGTCCGCATGCCGAGACTGATATGGAAGGGACTGAGGCCTGGGCTGCAAAGGGGACGCACTCAGGGCTCCTCCCCCCCGTCCCAAATACAATTTGTCAGAAAAAAGTGGTAACAAGAAGTCATATTCATTGCACTTTTAAGTAAAACATTTTTTTAATTTAAAGAGAGTTGTATAAATGAATGCAAGTTAATATGATTGAAACCTGCTGTTACAAGAATTATGTGTCTTATTCTTTGCTCAGGACTTACGTAGTTTTATTGATTGTGGGAGTGAATGCCAAGAAGGAACAGGCAGTAATTTCAGATACTTGATTATGTGGTTATATATGTAAATCACAGTTTTGAGGTGCATATAAAAATTCGCTCAGGTGGCAGCGTGGAAGGAAACTGTCCAGCTCTGGAGGTTATGTTTCTCAGCTGTGTGTTGTATAATTAACTGGTACATTAGGAGGGGGGCTAGAATAAAACATGAGTATGTTAATGCAGCCTGGAGCTGATGTTGTAGTGATCATTGCAATGCAGATAACGCATTTCTCATAACTGCTGCTGCCTACTGGAGCCTTTGAAACATCTGGACCTTTAATTGAAAAATAGTGTGGTGCTATACAAAGCAGACATGCTAAGTGAAGTCAACAATTTAGAATAAAAAATAATAGTGTGTTATTTACCTTGTAGTTAAATATTCATACTTTGTTATGCTTTGTACAACAGGAAATTACTGGGTTAAATTTTTATGAATAGTGACTGTGTGAATAAGATAAATTAAGTATGTAACAATGTTAATGGAATTTTACATTGTGATCTGCTAACTCTGCAGCAGAAGCTAGGACGGTACAAAGGGGAACCCACTCCTCAGAAAGGAACGACTTGGAAGCTCCTTTAAAGACCGTGAGCACGGCAGGCGTGCCGAAGGTAGCCTGGTCACCTGCTGCCGGTGGGTCAGTTGTCCCTGGTGGTATTTTCCATAAATGACTTAAGAATAACAAAAGTAATCATATGGCTTTAGTAATTAAAAATACTGATACTGGCTTAACCACTTGATGAAATAAGTATGACTCTTATTTCACCATAGTAGGGTATAGTATGGTGCGTTGGAAAATAAAAGGGGTACAGCTACCCTGGATTTTCATACGAACACGGAGACTTCAGCGTTATGCCTCTGAATGTTAATAGAATATGCAACTGAAAGGGTATTTTCTCCAGATCTGCTATAGTACCGTGCAAATAAAATGAACAGACCATGTCGTAAACACTTAACCATCATATTACGTTAGATGCTGTTCTGCTCGCCACACCAAAACCTACTAGTTGCAGCTACGTGTGTCACTGCTGGGTAGTGTGGGTCTCAGATACTGAGGCTGATAAATGTGCTCGTCGTCCGGCTTCGCTGCCAGTGCGTTCGCTCAGAACCATATGCCAATAGAGTCGTTATATTGCGCTACAGTATGAGGGTTTCTGCCACATGCTTGTTGAAAGCTTTTAAGCTATTTGATCACCTAAACTTTAAAAAAAAAACTTTTTGTTTTAAATGACCCTTCTTTTTCTACTCAGCCCCTCAAAAGCTGTTTCATTTATGTGTGAATATGACTGGTTTATTCCCACTTATTTTGGATGAAGAAATAATTGCTTTAAAATTTTTCTTTTTTTTAAGTCAAGAGCTTAGAAAACAATGCTTTTCAATGGTTGTCTTAGAAAAATATAGCCCTTTGTATTGCCATAAAAGTGTGCTCTAATCTGTTAGACCTCTTGTTTGCATTGTAAAGGCTGAGTTAACTTTTTTCAAATTTTTCCCCTTCGTGTATTTTCTATATGTTGTTTAAATGCATATGTGAGTAAGTTATGTTTAGGAGGCAACTGCTGGATCGCGTAGGATATTAAATACCCTGTCACCTAAAAGAAAAAACATTTCACTGAGTTGAAAAGTGAGAAAAAACTTTACATTTGGAAAAGCATTTATTTCCATTTTCTGTAATGTTTAGCATTGTTTGCCGGGAGGTGAGTCAATGACTTGAATTAATTATAATTACTGAAGAGACATATACTGATTGAGCAAATAAAGTAGTAAGCTCATTCGTGCCAGGGCCATCTAATTAAATGCTAACTTTGGATAAGCTAGATGTGCATGAAAGATTAATTTTAAGAGGTTTTTATGACTCCCACTAAATAATGATTCAGTAAAATCTTTGCATTATATCATTAGAACATCTAATCTTAAAGTGATATAACATTTAGTCACGGAACTCTATTGTGCAAGAAGATGCAGTAAATTATTATTGTTGAAAATTAATCACTTTTCTCTAAGAAATTTTTATGGACTTTGTTTTAATTTTCTACTGGGGTGTGCAGTGAAGCAAATCGGAAGTGAGAAGGATACAGCGTCTCAATGACTATTTCATTAGCTTCCCTGTATGCCGGTACTTCAGAACTCTGCTGAGGAGTAAGGTGTCCTGGGGGGGGGGGGACAGAACTGCACCAAACTTCCTGTATGATCTAGAAGAATATTAGTAGCCCCACGGTAATCTAGTCGAGATATACATCATCTGGTATTGGAGGGAGGTATATATGTTCTCATGGACTTTGATTAAAAGTTGATTTTTAAATCTTAGAAAGACTTGTTGTATTGAAAGTATTGATAGAGTTTAAATATGTATTTTTCTTTTTTTTTAATTTAACACTGTGTTTATATTTAAAGCGCATTATTTTTATTACATAACGTTATTTAATGATACCAATATTTCTAAAATTGTATGTAGCCAATGAAGATCATTCTATATGCAGTTTTTCTGTCATAATTGTGGTAACCAGTATTTATATAATTAAATACCATAACTCGCAAATGCAAGCCTAGGAAATCCATGAAAATTCATCATCTGAGTTGCCTGTCATATCCTCTACTCATACTCTTGTGTCTAGAAGTACCAGCAACATCTGTATGTACTGTTAGTGCTACTTAAGTTCTTGTAATTAGCCCAGCTATTGTTATTTTATATCCCCAAATATTACTGTGCTGTTCTGTGCCTGTCTTTATTTTAGACAACACAAGAAGTATGGATTCACTGGAGCTCTAGTCTTACATACCAAGTTGTTCTTTCAGAAGAAATTTGTTTATTAATGGGAATAACTTTCCTAAACTCAGCCGCTGCGTATTATGAAAGTGCATAAAAATACATTGATCTGCTTAATTTAAAATACAAGCAATAGAAAGCAGAAAGTTTGGGAATTCAGCAGACTGTACTTTTCAGCAATGTTAAATAACGGACTTAATTCTGTGTGGTGCTTAAATAGCAACAGAAAAGGATAGTTGTAATGTGCCAAAGAATTACTGTGTGCCAACCACCAAGAATTCTGATGAGAGAGTTAGAGAAAACAGAAACATGTGTTTTGTTTATGTGCACGCCACATGAGCAACAATTTGGGAAATAGGATCCCCCGTTTTTTGCCTCTTGCAGCCTGTGTACACTGCACAGCACCATGTCTTCTCCAGTGAATTGCAGATGATGACACATCGTCTTTGCTTTGAGTGAGATGAAAACTCTATAGAAATAGCAAACGGAAATTTTGATAAGATCAGACTGTAGGAGAGCATGAGGTAGCCCTTAGAGAATCCATTAATAAAAATACTAAGAAAATTTTCTATGATTTATTGTATGTTTTCTGTGTGTCCAGTTACTCCTCGCTTCCTTAAAGGATTGGTAGAACATAACATTTCTAACAATAAAAGCTTAATGGAATCAGATTTGCGATTTCCTAGAAAATTAACGAGATATTTTGTCAATTTTATTCCAGACTTCATTTGTCAGAATATACAGTGTCCAGTGACAAGCTAAAAGAATTTTTTGACAAATTAACTATGCCACAGGTGACAGATCAGGAAAATGTTAATTTAACAGTCCCTTTATGCTTCCCAGATTTATTGGAGGCTATTAAGGAAACTCCAAATGGTAAGGCCCCTGGCCCTGAATAGATTTCCCATTGAATTTTATACAGGATCTATTAATAAAGTTTGCTGCCTTTTTGAATATAGGTAATTGTACTTTATTTTCTGGGTCTCCTCAGCATTTACAGTTGGAATACAATTTTTAGTGGGGAGAAAAAAGTAATTACGTTTCCAGTAGCGTCTGTAATCTGGTTCTGAATGATTCCTCCTGAAGAAGGGATTACAAGCACCATATAAAACCCACAAGTTATTACTCGTTAAACCCAGCGTGGCGAGGTCTTTGACTCTTGGCCACTGAGACTAATAAGTGGATCCCTTTTATTCAGTCCCACCACCTACAAATCCTTACCTAATAAGCTTTGCCCAGGTAAGTAATTGAGCTCTGTGGGACTTCCTACACAATTAGTATTTTGCAGGATCAGAGTAAGAATATGGATTCATTCCGTCCTGTGGACAGGTACCTGGTGTTTTGGGTTCCTAATGCTGGTTGTGAACAAATACCATCAATTTGCAATAAACACAATGGAGATTTCCTCCAGGCCCCTTTGACTTGGTGATTCATCAGTCTAAGTTTAGACCCATGTGTTCATAGGCCATACTGATGTTTCCTGCCTAACATGACAGTGAATGTTTCCATTACTAATAGAAAGTATAATTGACTTCCAACTCTCAGGTTTCAGCCTCTCTCATATCTTATGGCAGTCAGTTTTACAGCACTTTTAATTAATAAAAATATTTCACTCACTTTTTTTTTTAAAGATCTTGAGTGTAATAGTGATGCTTTTGAGCCATTTCCCTAGTACTGCTACGGTTGATATTGATCCCCTTGCTCAAAGAGCAGTTGGAATCCTAATACGTGTACGAATTACTGCTGGTTTAAGTTGCCTGTCATCTTGATGTTCATGCTGAGTGCTTGTGAGTAAGAGAACAAAGATACTCCTAATGGAGGGAGTTGGGACAAGCAAGATGGTAAAAGTAGACTGGAGGAGGTAGAGGAGATTTAGAGATGGGGAAGAACAAAGAAACTTCAGTTAAAAACAACGAACACAAAGCAACAGCACAGTGTAGGGCAAAGACCTGTGAAAAGGTCGTACCATGGAAGTTACCATCTTTCTTGTGATAGCTGTAAGATCAGGGTCTCTAGGATGTGTTTCTTTTATGAATACATGTGTTTATTGGATTATGATCTTATAAAACAGTCTGTACTTGGAGTAGTGGCTAATGGAATAATCTGGTCTTTTTGGTTATTAGTTACAGCTCTTGGCACGTTTGTCCGTTCTCTGGTTTTATGCTGTGTATATCAGTTGTAACGTTGGCATCAACTCTCACATCTGGTTGTCAATTTTTCTTGGATTTTCCATTATCAGGACTAAGCATTACTTACGATCTGCCATCCTTAGATTTAAATGCATAACTTAGCATGCCAAGGAGTCACATTAATTTCCTTTATAACTGCGATTTACTCATTCAAATGCAAATGTAGTTGAAACAACAGGTCTCCCGTTCTGGCTGGTATCTCCGGTCATGACCATAACGTGAGCGACGCTCACAGCCTTGTGCCTGTTCGTACATTCCCCTGGTGGCTGTTTGCACCTGGACAAAGACAAGGATAGACTTTGAGACTGGTGATTGATAACCTGAGACCAGCTTTATTCCCCTTAAAATGAGTCCTGTAAGTAGGAAAGCAAGAGGAGAAAGAAAAAACAAAAAAAAAACCTTATTTTTTTAGCAGTTGTAGTTCTGTTGTGTTAGTGATTTCCTCGAAGAGGTAGGGTGGTGGGTATGGGCAGTATCGCGGAGAATCCCAGGCACACCACCTCACTAGCTCATCCAAAGGCTTGTTACGGCTTATTCAAACGAGGTGATGGAATGTCCCGTATTCTGTCACAAATATAACATTTCCTCTTAAACGAGTAAAAACAATTTCTTCTTATCTGAAAAACATGGGAAGAGGAGGTATTTGCACTATAAAAATGCTTTCTTAAAAAACAAATTCATTATATTTGGATGGATTTTAATAATACTTTTAGCTATGCTAGTATGAATAACTTTAATCTTTAAATTCCTGTTATTTCTCTAATTCATAATCACACTGAAGGATCAAATGGTTTTTAACAATATATTGAAATTAGCACATGGCATTTAACTCCCTGTTTTATACTCTCATCGTAGATTTATAGCATTGAATCCTTTTATTCTGTTACTTAGAATTCTGAGTGATTAATTTGAATAATACTTTCTTCTCTCAGGGCCTGTATATGTATAGAGATATATAGTTACATCAGGGGTGCGTTTGAAGAGGGGATCAGGATGTACTATCTTTTGTCTGTTTAAAAGATTACTGGTTTAAAAATGCAGTCCTATCTGCAGTAGATTAAACTTTTTTTTCTTGTAATGCAAACTTTATAGATCTTTATGTTGCTGTGTATTTTATGTTTTATTTAATTGTTAATCTCCACAGTGCCAGATATTTTTTTTTTTAATAAGTTCCGATTAAAACCAATATTAGTTAATCCTTCTTGGTTGTCTTCAAATAGTTCAAAATAGTTTAATGGCTCAGCTGTACGTGTGATTTTGTCCTTCTCTTGGCAAACCAAGGTTAAGCCTAAGGTTTATTTTTAAATGTCACCTTAACCTCCGTGTAAGAGCGACGTTCATTTTGGCCACCGTTCTCTGCGGAGGTGGTGTTACCTGGGGTGGTTTCCCTTGGACGAGCAGTCTGTGGTGTCTGACTGGGGGCTAAGCCCGGAGCTCAGCAACCCTTTCTGCACTGTTGGCATCGGTACGAGTCCAGCTCAGGTCTCACCGGTTTATGTGTGTCGAGCACTGCCAGCTGCAGCAGGCTCTTCCTCTTCCTCCTTTCGGTGGGGATGTGCTGGCCAGGCTCCGCTCACCCCTTTTGAGTATGCTGCGAGTTTCCCTGCCGTTTGCCCCGCTGCGCATCCAGGCGTGAGCTCCTTCGCTTCTGGTATCGCAGCCGGGGAAGGCGGGCGAAGCGGAAAGGAGGACGATGAGAGGAGTCCCAGACTGAAGCTGGGGGGAACTAGAACATTGAAAAGCAGGTAGCGTCGGCAATCCCGGCGTGCTCCAGAGCTGGAGTAACTAGGGGCGAGACGGGCTGCCGCGGTACTGCCGCGGAAGATGCCTCGCCTGTGGCCGGGCACAGAGAGGCAGTGCTAGCCGTAGGGGTGAGCGCGGTGAGCTGGTGGTTCTGCACGTGAGGGAGGTGAACTTTTCCAGTGGTGGGAATGAACTGCAGAAGAAAGCAGAAATGTAGAAACACGGGTAATGCTAGTATTAAATGGTGATGGAAAAATGGTTTTGAAGTTTTAGGCAGGCTTGTCAGTTCTCTCTTCCCCCCCATCCCACCCTTTTTATCTTTTTTTTTTTTTTTTGGTAATCCTGTGAGAACATGGGATCTTGCAGTAAGTTCAGACTTCTTACGGAAATCTGTGAAATTGTTGCCAATATTTCATATCATTTTTACAGATACATTAAAGAGTAGTAAAAAGAAGTTCAAGCTTTTTCTAATTTTAAGCTGTAGCAGTATATTTTAATCTTTCTACTGAAAAGAATTCCATCCATACCAGATTTTGTTTCAGCTCTGTCATACCTTTTCTTTTATCCATTCTAATGAAATATATTTTCTCGACAGGGTCATGTTGGTACAACGGCAACCAAAAAAATTGATGTCTACCTCCCACTGCACACAAGCCAAGACAAACTACAGCCCATGACAGTTGTGACGATAGCGAATGCCAAGGTGCATGACCTGATTGGACTAATATGCTGGCAATATACAAGTGAGGGACGGGAACCAAAACTGAAGTAATGTTCTTTCTTTACTACCTCTTGATCTCTAATTTTCTCCTCTGCAGCCTTTTTGCATAATGAAGTGGATTTCCTTGTCACTGTTTTTATAAGTAAATCTTAAGAGAAACCACCTACGCGTTTATCAGTATTTCCTTTTCAGCAATACACGTGCATCTATATCCATTTCTCTTTCAATTAAACTACCAGGTACTGTATAATGATAAGCATATGAAACTATGGATCTGTAAATGAATCATAATTGCAAAACACTCCATGTAAAAATAATATAAATCTTATCTCTTTTGGTGTCATGGAGACATTTTTTATTTTGTCCCATCTATTTTTTGGTAGTGTTCTTACTGGATAAGATCACAAGGATGTCAAATAAAATCCAGAACTCATCTGTAACTCCCTCTCTTCTTTGTTCCGAGAGAAGGTACACAGATTCTGCCTCTGTTTTGTCTGCATAGTACCATTTCCTCCTGCAGATGCAGAGAGAGGAATCGCTGTACTGGGTGACAGTGTGTCTTGACAGTACTGTTAGTGTCCTCCTGAAACCATAGACTGGATTTAGCCATAGTGAGTATGCCTGAAAACAAGTCGGAATTCTGTCATAGAATCAGCAGTATCACTTACTTGCTTTCTGCTGGCGTTTTGCTGACTTAATGACTTCAGTGCATTATACACGTTAAAATATTTCTGTTTTTCTAGAATTGACAGGTATAAGGCTAAAGGTGCTTTTCTTTCCAGGTTATCATCCTGGAGATAGCACTAAAATAAAGATATGCGAATAAGGATCCTGAAAACAAAATAAATACCAGTTTTGTTTGAAATTGTGAATAAAATTCCATTCTTTAGTTCAAAAACTTCTGTCATGCAGTATTTATAATTTCTACAAGGCTTCGACCTCAGTCACATTGGCTCTTTGCTGTAAAGAGCAGCATCTGTGTTGTCCTCAGAAATTTTAGCTTCAGTTCATCAATGGACTTTTCGCTATCTTTGGTAATCATTGCTTATGTCTTCATTGTGAAAGAGTTCTGCCCCTAAAATTTCTGTGACTGAATAATGGATTGGATTTGCTGTGCTGGAGCTGTTTAGTAAGAGCCATTACTTTATCATGGTAGGTGACATAAGGTATATAAAATAGGTATTTCAACGCCGCTCATCTGAGCAGCTTTGCTTTTAAAACAGTTCTGTAAAATACTTCAGTTTTTGCTGGGTCATAGAATGTAAAATAAGAATTTAAAATAGTTTATTATGGAGTTAGTAATGGATACTCGCTGGTATCAGTTAACGGTTTTGTTTGGTTTTTTCTATAGGAGCAAATTTTCACTTTGCTGTTGTTCCTGGAATATTTGATGAATGGGTTTTTTTGGTGCTGAATTTTACAGTTTGCTCTTTCAGCTTTCTTCAGAAGTGTTTGAGGACTCGGTAGTCTTCTCTCCTGTTATAGCACAGTGGTAAGAGGGAAAGGGAGGTGCTGAGAGGTCGCTTGAACTGCCCGTCTTTAGGATTAAGTTGATTTCTGTTTAGTAGATACAGGGTGACCCAGAAAAGAGCCCCTCCTGAAAACAATTTCATGGATATTGTTGCCTTGGATATAGGATTTCCCTTAGCTCTTCTCAACAAACATATGAGCTGTTTCAGAGGTTAAACACTTCAGTTTGATTTGCGCTTTTTTTGTACTAGAGAAGAAATACAAGATTATTTGCAGATGGTGCCATTTCATTTGCTGTTACTAATTTCTGTTTGTTATATCAAAAGTTCAAAAAAATGTCCTTTGTGTATGATTAGCTAATTTTTTAACAAGTAAGATACCGCTAGTGTCAATCTCTTTGGACATATGTATATTTTTCAGCAGCACAGCACATCCCAAATGGAACAATGCCTGTGAGTAGAGAGATTCCATGAAACATCATTGCCCACGGCAAAAGTCAGCAGTGGGAGGAAATGAATTTCACTGTCTGCCGTGAAGGATAAGATGTTATGATGTGTCAAAGAGTGATCATGACCAAGGAGGCTGTCTAATGTAATCAAATCTCAGGACAGAAATAGTAAAATAAATAATGGAGGCATGAGTTCCCAAGAACAGTCTTAGCAGCAGCAACTGAGAATGTGGGTAGAAATGCTCAGAGGAAGGGGCAGAGCCTCCAGTTTACAAAAAGTGTGATTCTTGTGTAGTTCTTAATTATTTCTCATGTCTCCGTCATCTTTTTTTAGCATTGCTGACTGCCTGTCCTGTAGCAAGAATTGATTTAACTGTAGACTAACTCTCATCACTTCCAAACAAGGAAGGAGCTTGTGTAGGTTGCACATCCTGCATTTGCTGTTTGTTCCCAATTTAGTCGGTTCAAAGTATAAAAAGAAAAAATCTGGATCATTGTGACATTGCACTAAAATAGACAATGCTTCAAATCTGATATACAATGCATACAGAACGACAAATATACCTACTAGTAACACAGTTTGAGAATAACGAGGAGGTCTTAGACTCTGTAATTAAGAGAAACAACCCCTTGTCTTTAGGAAAAGAATATATTACTGCCTAATTCTTTTTTTCCTAAAAGGTAGATGTAAAAGTCTGAAATGACTGAGTACTAGTTGACAGCTTTAGGAATGTTTTGTATTCAGTTAGGCTGCCTTGTTTTATTATAATTGTATTATATTTGTCTCTCTTCAGTGTCTTGATATGAGGAACAACTGCCAGTGTTAGCAACCCTATTCCTGGCCTCTTCATATGAACTTTGGTCATAACCCACCAGACCATTCTCTAGCCAACCCCTGACATATGTGCTGTAATGATTCTGCCTGCAAAAAATGAACAAAATCCCCTCTAGGGATAATTAATAGTGAGATGCAAAATTCAAATAAACTTCCTATTTTTAGAAGTTAAGAACGCTGCCACATCTGTCAGTTGTTGTACCTAACTTTTACATCCTGTCCATAGCAAACTCAGATTCTCAAGACTTTGCACCTTGTAATTTGAAGCCTAAAGTTCAGGACTTTGGTGTCATCCTGGTGGAGGTTCAAAATGCACAGTGGTTTTACGCGTTGGACTTGTGTTTTCAACAGATTGTGACTTAATTTGTGTTAATGTTCAGGAACCCACTCTGTCTGAAGACATTTGTAACCCCTTTAATTTATGGCGTTTAACCAACATTGTGTATTTTCAGTATAATTGGTGGAAGATAAGTTGTTGTCACTACCACCTTTTTTGGCACTTGGATTGCTTTGAGCCCGCACTGAATCTGTTCTGTTGCCTGCATGGCTGTATGTTCCTCTGGCTTTAATGAGAATTATGCAAATGCATCAAGTACCAAATGAAAATATTAACTTTATTTATACAGAGCTCTAAGCGTGCTCCAGGCTGCGCATAGAAGAATTCTGTCAAACGAATGGGTTAGGAAATCAGCAGTGGAAGGCACAGACCACAGCTGTGGGAAGATGGAATGGGGCGACTGCCCAGACTGGAAAGCCTCATAGCATGGGGCACCTTTTGAATTACGTTGAACTGGACAGAATGAGCATGCAGAGCTTGCTGTCTGTGTCTGTAGAAATCTAAATAGAATAAGAGAAGGACCTGAAAATCATGCCAGGCATTTCTCATTACATAAGTGGGATCAGCTGTATCTGTATCATTCACAGCCTTTCGGTCTAGCTTGTTCCTAAAAAGCCTGGTGCTAACGCGAACCACGCGACCGCCTGGCTGAGTAGGCTCCGATCGACAGCGCCTTGGTGCTGTATGAATTCTCTTCCCAGCGCTACCTTCCACCACTTTCCCTAAAAGTTACTTAAGTGCTCTTGAAGAAGTTAAAAATTAATTCTACAGCAATGTTCCAGTTCATAACAGTCCAGAGACTCATGAAAGTTTCATTAATAGTATTGCAGAATTTTCAAAATTCATAGTGACAAACATTGCTGGGTTACCTTTTTGTTAGCAAATTTACAGCTTACGTTAATCGTAATGCATCATTATTACCTGTTTTATATAATAAGTGTCTTAGCTGTGACAAGATGCATATAGATCACCTGGGCTAAGCGCTCTCAATAAAGCAGAGTTGCAACCAAAGGTTTGTGAATTAATTGAGAAAATTGCAAATCAGGTAGTCAGCGAAATAATTCATTGTCACATCTAATCAATAAACTTTGTAAATCAACTCATTTAATTCAAAAAATGATCTATATAGATCAAGCGACCAATTAAACAATTAGCATACACTTTGCAATTAATTAATTTAAGCATCAATCATGCAATTAAAACTCCAAATTTAAACTGCAGAGTTTAGAAACATACTGCCATGTGAACATTCAAGCTATACTTCCTGGCTGTGGAAAATGCCTGAGTGCTGGAACATTTACAGTAAGAAAGAATATGTATTTTCAGCTCAATAATTTAGATATTAGCATTTGAAATAGATTTTAATAATAGAAATATATGATCAATACTCTGTGTGGTATATATAGATAGTTGTTTCCCTGTGGGGTTTTGTTTGTGTAAAGAAGGGGGCATAGATTTTTTTTTTTCTTTCGTATTTTCTTCCCACTGTATCTGTTTAAAGCTTTTTGTGTTACTTAGTTCTGCTTGTTAGTCTCTGTTAATTTGTAAATGTTTTTAGTGATTTGACTTCTTAGATATTTAGGAAAGGTAGCTTTTCTACTACTTGTTCCTACTATGTTGAACAGATTTTTTGACTCTTCCTGTAGTTTGTTACCCTCTTTACCTGCCCAAGAGCCTTCTCAGCTTCGCAAGTGTACTTTCAGTAAACTTTTCCACAGTCGCTTGATCTATGAAGAAAATAGATAGACACTGCTTGTTTGTCTTTAGTTCTAAAGCTTAATCGTCATATAAATAAATACATTTTCACAAATCGAGAAATACTGCTTCCAGTTTTGTGAAGTCACAGAGCTTTTATGTAGGCTTTGGTGTATTTTAATCACTGTCAGTCTTTTGCTTACAGTTCAGTTAACGATGAAGTAAGACTCGCTGCTTTACTCTGAGGTTTGGGGGTTTTTTCTGTTACCACATGGTTATGGTAGCAAGGTACGTTGGGACTTTGTTGGGATATATTTATATACATGCCATCAGCGGCTTTGAAGTATATTACTGCTGTAACAGGCCTGTCTGATTTGTTGTCTACAGTGTTTAGCAACCAGTATTGATGGGCTGAACTAGCTTGAATCGGTTGTCTAGCTTCCCTCCTGAACGAACTTGTCTCGTCTTTGTTTCAGCGACAACGTCAATGCCTACTGTCTCCATATTGCTGAGGATGACGGTGAGGTCGACACAGATTTTCCGCCCTTGGATTCCAACGAGCCCATTCACAAGTTTGGCTTCAGCACTCTGGCGCTGGTGGAAAAGTACTCTTCTCCCGGCCTGGCAGCAAAACAGTCGCTCTTTGTTCGCATGTGAGTATGGATGCTAACTGCCTCAGTCGCTGGGGAACGTCTGTGCGTCCCTGCCGCCTCCGCGTCCTCTTCTCCTCCGCTTTTCTTCATCCGAGTGTAGCGAGATTCGGGGGCACGCGTGGTCGCGGGTCTCCGCGGGCGGCGCCCGGGGCTGGGGTCTGCCACGAGGCAGGTGGAAAAGTAAATGGCAGCAACTCGGGTGAGCCCGTCATGGGGGGCCTGAAGCTACGGAGGAGAAAGTAAGCCCTTCTGCATGTAATTCGTGTGGAGAACGGTTGCGCTGCTGCTAGTAAATATTTGGATTTATACAAAGTCTTTAATCTTTATTTTGCTCTAGCAGTGATGCTTATTTATGAAAAATATGTTTTGAATAATAAATTAAATAATGTATATAATAGCTTCAGAGTGTTAAAATTATAAAGTCATTCATGTTGGATATCCAGAGCTCTCTTCAACAGGTATTAAGAACTGATCTTTCTAATGACTTCTTAATTATTTTGGGAAAAGGTATTGAATTTTAGCAGGGAAAAAGGCTGTACTTAAGGTGTTTTGGTATTCCACATATGAGAGCCTTCAAAAATCTTCTTTCAAAGCCTGATAGACAAAGTAGTAAATTTGCATTTTAAGGCTGGTTAGTGGACTGAAAAACAAGTAATTTTAAATACAAATAGTTGCAGAGTGCATCAACAACAATGCTGTGATTGAGGAGAGAAAAGAGCAGTAAATGAGCATGCCAGTTTAGAAAAGGACTGGATATACCACTCTAAAGTCTGGAAGAATTTTGACGAGGAAGACCCTATCCATCGCTGAAACTTGAAGCTGTCTGGCTTTGTAGCTCAAGAAGAATTTGCTATATCATTATCAGTGAATTAGGGTTTTAGTGATATATACTGTGCTTGATCACTTTTATTTTGCTTTTACTTGTGAGTGAAAAATCTTTTAAACCGTCAGAAGGCCTTAATTACTATGACAAAATACTAGTAGCATAAGCCACTTCTTACTTGGGGAAAAATATTTAATGTTTGGATCTCTTGAAAAGAAAATGCTAATAGGGTTTTCCTGACTATTGGACATTTTTTTAATGTATAAAGGTTTGCTTACATTTCATAACCATACAGCTGCTTCCTGTTTTGAATAATCAGACATTTAAAAAACATCCTGAGCTATTTAATTACATTTTATATTCTTTATTGTGAGCTGTGTTTCTTAGAGATGTTCTAAAGCATCCTAGTGAAAGAAATTTTCAGAAATTCCACGTGTATTTCCCAAAGGCCCATTCATTTCATTCCACTATATTAGGTTGTTGGAAAATAAAATATTCTGTCAAGAGTATTTACAAATAAGTTGTTCAAGGTAAACATATTCAGCGGTGCTGAACTGGATGCAGTGATGTGGAAGCTGATACAAGGAGGAAATGAAGCAGGCTTGCCAGTCACATTACGAGGTCCTTTTTTGGTTTGGGCAGGTTACAGTCACGCAGTTGAGCCAGGCAACAATTCCATCTGTGGAATTGCAGAATGTTTAGTTCCTCCCACCTGACTGAAGAATGCTGCCTGTTTTATCTGAAAGAGGGAATAGCTCTTTTGCTTGCATGCATTTCTCTAGAGTCAATGCCATTGCCATGGATTTGATTTTTTTTTAATTTTATTGATCTATGATTGTTCTATCTTCAAGATAATCCTGCATTATCAGTATCCTGGGAAAATTCCAGCGGGTATATAGAAAATTCTATTCTAATTCCATGCAATCAAAAAGGATCACGAGTGTTCATTGCAGGTAGACCACTTAAGAAGCCTGTATCATTAGAAGATTCTAAATTGTTGACAATTTCTCAGCTGGAAGAAGTCCCCTTTCTTTCTCAACTGCCCCCTACCTAAATCCCCATTGCCTGTACTCAGTACGTAAATAGGGATTAGTATTTAAATGCAATGAAGACATGAGGTCTCAGATTTGGGGCGTTAGCTCGGAGGAGGTGGAGCTGGTGTTCCTGTGTGGAGCCTGGAGACCTCAGCAGGACCCTGGGCTGGCCAGCAGTTCTCTGACTGGTGCTTGCAGCAGGATTGAGGTCCAGCTGCGAATCCTGCAAAAGAAATGTGAAACCTTCTGCTTTAACATAATTTGTGCTCATGTGAGGGCTTGCCTTCTAACTTGGGAGGTCCCGCTGATTAGAAATAGGACAACTGCATCAGCAGCAGCAGTGCTTTTCAGAGAGGAGGTTATTTTTGTGCGTGTGCACGTCCTAATTTGAAATTGCTTGTTCTTCCGGTGTAAATAGTTATTTGTAAATAGTTATTTGTAAATGGTTAGATTTAAGTTAGCATTTTTAATGTGTCCCCTAGAATAGAGAATTACTCGATCATCACTTGATCAAAAGTTTGTTACTACCGTGAGTTTAAATGTGCGTGCTGTCTTATTTTTTGTAGGGATTTGCTGTAAATTCGACATCTTCCTTCCTTCCTTGTCATCCTGCTAGTGCATGTAACTGTGTTTTTATATTTTGCATCTGTTTTTTTGCTCCTCATGCTGAAGTATTTCAGCTGCTGCTGTGTCAGGCTTGTGATTTGTAATGTTTATTAATATTGAATCACTGTTGAAAAAAGTTGATGCTTCTGAGAAGCTTCACGATGAAGCATGGTGTTTTATTTCAGATCTCACCCGTCCTGCATATTGGATATATTTTCAGATGTTGTGCAGTTACTGAGCTGACACTTATGGAACCTTGCCGGGGACCCTGTTTCAGCAACAGTTTGCAGAACTTCATACACTTAAACTCCTGCCAAGGCAAACTCTTAGCCACTTGAGTTAGTTATAAATACCCAGTGGTGGTGGTTTGAAGTAGCCCACAGTGCATTTTATATTCTGAGCTGAATGTGAATGTCTTTGTGGCTATATAGAGTAGTAAATAATTGAGTTTGATTAGGGAGAGGGACCTCATTATCCCCCCACCTGTGCCCAGCTGGTAGGGGAGGGTCGAAATGAAGCCATTAGCTGTCTCTCTTACTGGCATCTCAAAGAGCTCAAATACATCTGTGTCTTATTTTCTTTTCTGGCACAATCAGTCGAGCAAGCTAAGCAGGCATGACCGAATTTGGCAAGTTCCAAGGACTCTGGCAAAGTTACACAAGGAGAAGACGGAGGGCAGTCATTCTGGCTTCTAACTGCCCATTAGTCTAGCGAGTTGTGTTTTTGGAAAATGTCTGTTGTGGAAAGGAGTACTTTGTCCAATGTCAAATACGGCATTCGCAAACAGCCCGCTTTGATGTCGAGTATGATTTGTCAGGAGGAGTCAAACAAAGCACTGCATTCATGTAAATGCAGACTTCTCGAGATGATGAAGTAATACCTGAAGAACTCTGAGCGAAGGTAGCCCACAATAAATCTGTACTATCATTAGGGGTTTTTTCCCTTGGAAATTTTATTATCACGACTTGACATACTCGATCTAATGGCATTTCTAGGAGTTGTAGCTCAGCTGCCAGTTGGCGCACAGATGAAATTTGGCATACAGTTCCTCTGCTCTGTAGCACTTTTTTGTTTTGATACCATGTTTAAATTGCTTTGCCTATTATATATGTATTTTTCTAAGCAGCGCCTCTGCTATACCTGATAGAGTAGGGTTTGAAACACTTTTAAAATATCAGGCTTTCATAGTACATTTCCAAATTCAGTTCAAAGCTTTGAAATGTGTTTTTTACTTAGATTACAGAAGGGCTCCCCAAAAGGCCCATTATCAGTTTTTACATGGGTGTAGGTAATCTACAAAGCATATTTTAGAATATTCATAAAATGCAAATTTCAGAAAGTTAACGTAGGTGCTGAAGTTAAGAAGGAAGGCTCCCAGGGTAGTGAATAGGGAGAGTAGGACCCTAAGAAAGGAGTCGGAGCAGGAAGCTGACTTGTAAGATTCTAATGATAGCTTATAGTAGTGTCAAAATATAGCCAATTAAACCCAGGAGTGCATAGAGTTATCCAAGGCTAACCTGAGATGCACAAAAGCAAGATCATTTAGGCTCAGAATAAAAATTTTGGCTGGCATCGTTATTCTGGTTCATATCACTGTGCACTTTATCTTAAAAATTGCCCAGCTTAAGTTAAGTACATTGCGTCAACAGGGATTTTCAGTCTTAGCTCTGACTTTGTGCTGATCAAGTGGAAATCGTTATTAGTCATTCACAGACACTTTGAACCATGCCAACCATTTTTTGCATCAAGCTCTAAGTGCTATAAATTCCACTTCAGTATTTAAAAAAAAAAAAAAAAAAGGAAAAATTTAACATTAAAAAAATTGGTCCAGATTGGAAAGGTGGCTTTTGGAAAACTCTGTTTCTCATTTCGAACAGAAGCCTTTTGTCCTTTAAATGTTGGGGTTTTATTTTGTTACATGAACGGAGCCCACGGAGAGGACACTGCCTGTTTCCGTGCCGCCTCTGAGCACCTTCCCCCCAGGCAACACCCCGGCGACAGCCCGCTGAAGCCCTTGCCTCTCCTGTTTTCGTTTTCCTCCTCTGAACCTTGCCACCCTGGCTCCAACGCTGAGGCTGTAAAAGAAGATGGAAAGCCAAGTTACCGCAGAATGATCACTATCATTAACATTCACGGGTGGTTCACTTATCATTCCTGACTGCACAGACATGGCAGCCGCTATGAAACGTCCACAGGTGTAGCACGATGATACATATTACATTGTGCCACAATGGATTTATGTATTCTGTAACAAAAGAAAAGTGTAATGAAAAAATACAGAAGGTAATCCTTTATTCCTCCACTGCACAATTTATCAGTAATGCCTGTGGATGATAAGTGCCAGGGATTTCCTTTGCTTGATTTAACCTTGTCACCCAGGTATGTTTTTGCAAAATGACAGAAAATACAAGCTAAGGAATTTCTTTGGCTTCCAATTTGTAAGCAGCAGTTTTAATTGATTGAATAGCATCTGCTTGTCTGACCCGTTTTCTAGCGTGTTGACTTAAAATAAAGGTATCGCACGTTAGCGGAGTAAGCTAAAACGTGTAATTTATAATCGTAATTAAGGATATGCTGGGATTAGGTTGAGTGCGGACAGTTCATGCACATTGTCGATGCGGAGCGTAACTGGGAAGCTGGCAAGGTAAGGTGGGGTGTGTATTTCTTCCAGAAGAGCCTCACTGTGCTGTTTTCACGTAAAGGCAGGTTGCGGTAGATGGATGATCGCACCTCCGATCCGGTGCGGAGGGTGGCTCCCAGACCCCCTGCCCCTTTGATGGCGCGGCGGGGGCGGCGCGGGGCTTCTCCTCCTCTGCGGCGCAGGAAGTGTGCTCCGGCACACTGGCCTGACCCCAGGATGACGGCAGAATCTCTTTGGTCTGGGCTTAAAGCCACTGTCGGCTCAGATTTGTGGGTTTACTGAGTGCTAAAATGTCGTTATTGCGGTTCCGCGGTGTATTGTTAGAGGAAGACAGCGCTGCACGCTTAGCGAGCCAGAGCGAGGGAAGGGGAGAAGCGTGCGTCTGAACCGGGACGGGCGTTTCAGAGCCTCTGGCTCTGTTCCAGAGCAAACATCCAAAAGTTTACAAATGCGGGGTGTGCTTTACATTTCACTGCTCTTGCCAAAGTCTCGCTTACTGGGTAGCACACTAAATATAGTAAAACACAGAGGTTTTTCTTATTTTGCTTTGATCAGTAAAATAAACTTTTAAAGATTGTTCTGGGATGAGATCCAGCTTCTGAGGCAAAGAATGGCCGTGGCTCAGGCATGAGTTAGTAATAGAGTGTCAGAAAAATTAGTCTGACAGTTCTCAGGCCAGCTGCTCAATAGAAAGAATCGACCAAGTCGGGATGGCCTGAAACACGAGCGGCATCAACAGCAGCATGTGCTCTTTAGCAGCCGAAGTGTCAGGAATCGAAAGACAATCTTCCATTTTTGGGAGGTTCCAGATACGTGTTGGTGTGAGCAGCCCCGCGCCGGGTCAGCCGTGGTTGGTTGCCGACGCTTGGTTTGCGGGAAGCAGGGCTGATCCCTGGTGTAGGCTGCAGCCCCTGCTTTGTGTGTGGGAAGACACATTTGAAAAATACTTTGCACTAAAGGAAAAAAAAAAAAAAATTGTGACTCCGGTTGTTTTGGCCATAGAAGGTTTTGGAAGACTTTCTTCACCTTTGCTGGTTTGGTTGGTTTGGGTTTTTTTCCCCCGCAGTATTTTAATTAATTTTCCTATATTTTGGTTGCAGTTCTCTGGAAACTTTCTTTCTATATTGCAGAGCATTATATGAATTACCTGAAGGCACCGGACGTTTTTTGAATCAGTGTGCTGATGGTTGGGTCCAGTGTGCAAGGCTTTTCTTGTAGTGCTTCATTCACAAACATTGTGTCGTTTAAATATAAGGAAAAAGGTGGTTTCCTTTTCGTCATTATAGTATAATTGTATAAGAGGTTTTTCACTTTAAAAAGTCCACTAAATCTAGCTCAGCCGGTCAGTTCGGACTAGAGCTGTAGTGACTTTGGGCAGCGAGGTGAACGACCAGGAAGCTGCTGGGCAAAGGCAAGATGTTGTGCAGAGCTCGTGCACGTTGCAGGGCCCCGTAGCAGCTTACGGGAAGGTTTGCTCATCAGTGAAGAGTTTAGGAAGGTCTCTGATCGCTGTATGGCATTAGTCAAACCCCTGGCTCCGTGGGCTGTGCCGAGGATGGCAATCTCAGCACTGCAGACACGGATGGTACTCCCTCATGTGGAGCAGTGGGCTCAGTTCTGCTCGTTCTGTATTAAATACATGGTGGAAATAGAGAGGGGAAAACGTAGATGCATGAAAAGGTTGGGAATATTTGGTTTGAAGACGAGTAAGATAGAGCCATAAATAATAAATGGCCTAGAGAACATAAATTTGGGGCTTTTCGGCAGTTTCATTTTGCCAGGAACAAAGGGAATTGAGAATGAAATTCAGATGAGACTAACAACTGATGAGAAGGAAACGCCGTTTTATACCAGTGACTTGTGGGGTGAGGAGCCGGGGGATGCTGTGAACACAGACGCATCTGATGTGTTACTTACAGCGTGGCAGGCATTTTCCATTTTTGTAACGCAGAAATGACCACGCGTTGTGGATTTCCCGACCGTCGCTTCAGCCTGTTCAGCCCCTCTGGGCAGACGATGTTGAGTTGAGAAGCGTAGCTGGGGTAAATGAGGTAGCTCTGCGCTGCGAGCGGGGTAAGGGCGACGGCGTGTGCTTGCCGTGCTGATAGCTGCAAGGAGAGCACGAGGGAGCCG
>NW_010526592.1:0-22928 GCF_000687285.1 Phaethon lepturus
TGAACAAGACCAGTCCCAGAACCGAGCCCTGCAGAACACCGCTTGTGACCTCGCCTCCACCCCACCAAAATCAAATCTGTGAAGCAAGCCATGAAACTAATATCAGATTAAGCAAATCACATAACTTCCAGACAATGCATTCTTTTTACGTAGACTCTGTATCTTAACACCACCTAACTATGCACAGTTAAGATTCAAGAAATTTTGTAGGAAACCCTTTCAGCAAGGTAAATCACAGAAAATAAATCAAACTTTCTCTGGTGGAGGATCACGCACTACATCAGAAATTAATTTAACCTAGGGTGTGTTAAGGAACTGGCGCTATTCTGGATTCGAGAAGGAACCAAAGCTGTGGATGAGAGTTCACAGCTGAGTGAGTACAAAGAAACTGTGTGGGAAGGAACAAGAGCTCACACAGTACACATCTGTCAGCTCTATCAGATTTCCAGCTAAAACTGTAGCATCAATAGACACCCCATGGATTTTTCATGACTTGTTGAAAGTCTATGCAGCTGTAAATTACCATGCTGGTTGTACCAATGTATACATGAAAATCTCTATTTTTGGGAGACAGAATATGGATAATATTCCTCATTTGATTTTTTTTGTGATTATTCATGTAAAAATTGAAGCATAATTTAATATTACTTACTAACACAGTTATAAATAGTCTTTGCTTAACTGCTACAGAACATTGTGTGAAAGAAAGCAATCAAATGGAAAGATTTTATATGACAGGTCTGTGGGATTAATCCACTCTGTGGCACGCTGCAAACCGATCAGTACAATACCAGGCATGTCACGTGTTTTCTGGTTGTAACGAAGTTGGCTTTACATTACATGTGACATCGCTGATCTCTGCGCCACGTGCCGCAAAATAATACAGCCCATTTCTGCTTAAAGAATAGTTTGGGCTGAATGGCAGCCATAATCCTGCACAGGGGTCTTACTAGCCAACCCTGGGGGAAACAAAAAACTTACTTTATCTTTTTTTTTTTTTTTTGTAAGGTTAGCTTTGGCTGAATCAGCTCCCTAAGCTGCCTCATCACATCATTGCAGGAGCATCACGCCAGGGCAAAGTAAAAGGTGGCCACATCCTCGCTTAAAATAGCACCCAAAAATGTGAACACTTCTGATAACTGTGCCGTCGCTGGAGAAAAATGAAGTCTTGCCACTGATGTCAGTGGCAGCCAGAACTGTAACTCTCATGAAAGCAGGGCTCCTTTTCGGGCATATGATGAAAAAATTTCTCCTAGCTTCATTTGGCCCCTGCCCGATGCATGAGTATACAAAGAGCCCTTGACAATATACTGACCTGAATTAGTCCACCAGGATTTCAGACCTCCCCTCATACCCTATTTCAAGACTGTCAGCAGAAACAAACCAGTGAACAGCAGCGTGGTTGTGCCTTCTGAAGGGAAGAAGAGCTTTGTTTTATATTTTAAAGAAAGAAGTTTCTCTGGGATTTCTTTGTTGTACATCTTTGAATTTAGATATTTAGGTATCTAGATATCTTTGAATTCAGATATTTATATGACCAATTTATATTACAGTTATATCATTTATATGTAAATATATATATACATTTTATATATTTTATATATATTTGAAATTTGATTATTTGAAACAAGAGCTATCTGCTGCTTCCATTTTAAAAATGGGAAAGGAGGCTGAGGTGCCTTAAGGGACTGGCTAATTTACACACAGGAAGAAACTACCAAAACAAGGAACTGATCTTACACCTCCAAAGACCCGAGCCAACAAGCCAACCACTAGAATATTCTTTCCAAGTCACATCGAATCTGGAGCCTTTCTATGCCTTCTTGTTCCTCCCTTTCTTTGTCACTGTCACAATTAAATTAAGCTTTTGCCTAGCTACCAAGTTGTCAACTGCTCTGCTGCCCTTACTCAGAGTTAGTTGTTAGATGGAGGACAAAGATAGTAAACGCTGAAGAACAGACAGTCTTTTAAACCCGTATCTCCAGCATGTTACAACTGTGCCTTAACTTTGGCTGGCATATCACTCCGCACCTAAGTAATAACACCAAACCGAAGTCCTACGGGTTCCAGAAAACTTGTGCTTCATTCATGAGGTTCTTTGAGTGGTCTCCCCTGAAAAGCAAAGCCAGCCTGGAGCTCTGCAGGGGAGTCAAGCAGTGTGCTTGGCCCAGTCAATATGAGGGGTTACCTACAGCAGCTCTTACCCTCATAGCTGTAACCTAGAGCCCAGGGGGGGAAATTGAAAAGCTGTTCCATTTTAAAATTGTACTTCCCTGTGCAAATTCCAATTCAAAACACAAAATACAGTTTTAGCTGCACAATCTGGTGGCAACAGTACAGAGAGAACAAAAGCCAAGCTCTACTCCCGTTAGAGGGAGCATGGACACGGCCAGCAACTCCTGGAGCAGGTATCCTGGCCAAAGCCTCATTCCACAAGATTCTCAGCCCTTCCTGGGGATGGCTAAAAGCCACTGCTGCCTACTGAAATAAACGTGAAAGTAGAAATGTTGTTCACTAGTGCTGAAAAGGGTGAAAAGATTCTTCTTATGACTTGCTAAGTACGAAAGAACACCGAGCTACTAAGAGCAAGGGCACCTTTTCAGCTCGAAGAGTCCACCAGTCCCATCAGATGGCAGATAAAACTCTTAGATAAGACTGAGATTAAAAAAAAAAACAATTTGTATAAAAATATTTTAATAAAACCATTTTAAAGACCATTTTCTAAGGAAGTGATACTTAACGAAATTTCAATACCTTGTCTGTTACTTTGAACCTATTGTGCAATCTCAACAAAACTGGACGGAGGACAGATGTCTACATCCTGAGGGTATTAAGTTACCAGCAAGCTTCACAAAAACATGAGGTGCAGTATTTGGCCTAACTGAAGGTCAGGCACCATAGACCTCAACAGGCACTAGAGAATTAATGTTTGAGAACACCTTTGTATGCCCCTGTCACTGCAAAACCTTGAATCAGGGTTTGCCTCTTCCTTAAGCACCGAGATAAGGCACAAAACCATCAAAAACCTAGTTTCCAAAGCATTTATGCTCACAGAACAATATATTTAAAAGAGCAAAAAAGCCATAGGACCATTTGGCTTAAAAAACCACAGCTATGCATTCACAGCAAGTTGAGATCCACACCCATTTTGGTAGCCTGACTTAACTGAGCCATGTTTCAAAAGTGTTTTGAAGGTCGACGATATTACAGAAAGCTTCCTGCGGTGTCTGTTAAAGAAGCAAAACAACACCTATTATAATTCCATTTCCACACATGCATAACTTGGCCTTGGAAACATCTGTTTGCAGAATTAATTCTGACTCCAGGTTCCCAATCAGATGAAACCTCTCTTTGCTTTCCTCTGCTTTGCAGCACCAGTGTTTCACCCCCATGTGAAACTTTCCAGGTCATTGCTTGACCTGGCTTTAGCATTGGAGGTTTTCTTAATTTGAACCAAATCCTTTCAGATGTTTGGGGATTTCCAAGAGTGAATGTAAATACATTTTCCCCATTTTAGATCCATATTGTCTCAGCTATCAAGGACAGCAAGACTGATCTGTAGCCCACTGAAGGCAGCAAGAGCTAGTCAAACTGGTAAAGAAGTGGAACTGAATCCAGGCTGTATGCCAGGGGCCTTTCAATTGACCTTGAAATGGCTTTGGATCTGGCCCAGTCTCTACTGGTGACAGCAACACTGACTAAATGTAGAGAGGAAAGAAGAACAGGTTGAAGGCAATTGGGGAAAAAAGTCACTTCTGAACACGTTCTTCGGGCAGTTCCTACAAATTCAGCGAAGTTTAATAAGCATCAGTCCTAGTGTCTGTTGTCCTTTCCCAATCAGAAACCCCAGGGGCTGCTGGACTAAGGCTGACACCGGAGACAGGAATTTCACTGGTCAAGGGCTTGGGGACAGGAACCAGAGGTGCTCCCGCAATGAGTCCCGTCTGGGACAACGTATGCATGGGATTGTAGTTACAGATAGGTTTCAACAAAAGCTCTCACTGTAGAAGCACTTAGTCTGCTTCAGCCGCTGAAGTCAATAGTAAAACTCCTATTGACTTCAGTAAGAGATAGTGTAGGCCATTGTCGAGAGCTTTTTCAAAATCCAGTGCTGCATCATTAAGCTACGCAGCAAAAAGCAGATCTGTTGAGCAAGAAAAGTCTAGCTGTACAGACTGACACTTCTCAGCGCAGAGCTGCACTTAACTGTACTGCTCCTTATGCCATAAGGAATAGACCAAAGAGCATACTGGAGAGGCAATGCAACTACAGATATAGAACTGCGTTTAAAATCTGACTCCCCCTATTCCCTACAAGGTTCAGACTGTAATCCTGTAATGTCAGCTTTATACATGCACAGCGTTTCCTCCCCACACTGTGGTTAGTGTAGGTTCAATCTGAAAATTACACTTTGTTACATCATCTATAGACTTTTTATACTTGGAAGCATCCTGTCTGCAAAGTGATTCACGTGATATTGCAGAGATAAAATTCCAGAACAATCCAACACAATGTTTACTTCCAACTAACTAGTCTAATAAAGCCAGAAAAAAAGAAAAAAGAAAACAAAGGAGTCTGATGCAAACCTTTCTTCAGCTCTTTCAGACTGTGAAAATACATGGGCAGCTTTTCTAACATGCCAACCACCAGGGAGTTTCAGCATCATGAACGGATAGTCTGAGATCCTGGTTAAGATGAGTTACTCCAAAAAAGTTTGAAATAATTATCCAGTGCCTGAAGGCTGTGGTCAGGAATGTAAAAGAATCACTGCCTCTTTACACTTCTGTACGCACACAGATTCTTCGTGAAATAAACGCACATCTGGATTTAGCATGAAAATCCAAACTCTACACCGTTGCAACACAACGTGCTTATGTGTATCTCTGCATCAGAATACAGTAGTTACCACAGAAAATGAGACAGCACCTCAAGAGTGCGCTTACCTGACAGTTCTGTGAAAATCCCACCTTTATTCATACTAAGCCAAGTTCTCCACTAGCATAAATGTACTGATTTCAGAAAATTTTAAACCAGCAGAAAATATGAGCCATTGTCAAGATGACCCTGTACGTCCTGATGTCCCATCTGCAGAAACAAACTTACAGGATGGCAAAGAGCAAATTTCAAGTGCCCCCGTAAATATTGTGGTCAGTCAAAAAGCAGTTTTAACATTACAGCACTCCACCAACTTCTGCGGAGTTATTCCTGGCGTACATCAGAATCAGACTCTGTATCAAGCTCTTTGCCTCAAAGATTCATAAAAGACCAAGTCACAGAGTTAAGCTCGACCCGCCCATAAAAAGGAAGTACCGGTCTCTGGATAGCCAATGGTAAAAAACATAAAAAATCAAAGCAACTATGTACTATCAACCTTAACCACATAGTGCTTCTATGAATTTTACAATGCAGTATGTCACATGCTGAAACAATTATGTTAGGGGAGGTAGTTTTAACTGGTTTTTCTCCTGTCTAAATTTATATCTGTACTAATTAATTTTTAACTAAGTATTTGTATAATTCTTTACATTTTCATAGTTCTTTATACTTTCAGAAGGCTAGAGAAATATTAACCAACCAGCCCATAATCTTGAACTGCTGCACTGAAGTACCCTTTCATTAAACTGGTAAAACCTAGATAACATACCGTTTCAGCTGTGTGAAAGCAAACTTTGGGTCTAGTAAAGCGTGGGCAATCCTTTTCTTCCTGTATCAGATCAAAAGAAAAATTTCCTTTCGAATGTGCCCGCACGCACTGTTGCCTCTCAGTACCTCCCTGCCTGAGCTTTTCTAACACCAAAAATACAATGTGCTTATCTGCTGGCTCAGTTCATTAAAGAGAAATTAACAGCATCTTCGTCCCTTCGCATCATCCACAGCTCCTCTCCTGTTCTCCTCTTCCTCCCATGGGGGAAAACGAATACACTTCTGTCTCTGTTTGTAAAAAGCAGATGATAACGTGCACTGGTCAGGCTGCGGTGACTCAAAGAGCCAAAGCTCCACCAGTTCTCCTCTCCCTGGACGGCAGCTTTCCCTGCGCGCGGAACGGAGCCGCGTGGAAGCCTCCTCCTCTCCCCCGACGAAAATGCCGGGAGGGCACGCAGAGCCTGCTAACACTGCAGAACCCCGCAGACGCAGCTGTTTAACATACGCTCCCACTTTTTCTAACGTTAGGATTGTTAAGGGGAAACAAATACTTTCACACCCTGAATCTCCAAAGCCAGCAGACTCTGGCGCTTGGGTTAAGATGGTAAAACAGTACCTTAACAGCCTGTGCGCCTCAGCATTTTTTTGTGGGAACTGAGGGGAGAGAGGGGGAAAGTGAGAGGGATAAGTCTGTTGAACTGACAGATAGAGAGGAGATACAGAAAGTTTTACATCAAAATCCTTGAGAGAAGGTGCTGTCTTTTCCAGCTACCATCAATACCCTCTTTTGTCAAGGCTGACCTTTCTGCGTATGTTGCACCGAGATTACATCACGCTTGCTTCCTCTCCACTTCTCCCTCCCCTTTTCTGTGCCACCCAAGCTCAGAAAAGGATAGGTGGATAGGCTGGACTTCACTGCTGTCCCTTACTGGCAGAAAGAAGAAATAAGGATTAAAATACTGCATGTTGCTGCTTTTCTTTATGACAGTGTGTAAACACCCCACCCGAGATTATTAAAAGCAGTTTCACAAGCTCACTCATCCACTTTCAAGCATGCATCTGTACAAACCATGCCATCTTCTGGTGCTTCCTGGCAGCAAAAAAGAAATACCAGTGTCAGAACTTACACTGTCACCCCCATCGCTGACTGTGTAGGGAGTCCTCTCTTCACCACCCTGTATCTGACCGCAACACTGCACTCCGGAAAAATGTCTCACGGCTCTTCCAGGTACCAAAATCGCGATGAAAAATGAAGTGCCAGAAACATTCTCACTCACTGTGAGAATACCGACTCTGTCCTACAAACTAAGCCAGTAACATCTGTTTTGAAAATAACCTCTGTATTCAAGTTGTTTTAAAAGACACTCCTGTGAACAGAAAATAATTTTGAAATCAGTTTCTTAATACGACAAAAGCATCTGTACACCAGGAAATTTATGACAACTGGAACTGAGTCCCCATACGCGGTAAATAGAGATTGGATAACATGTTCAGTTACCCATTCATTCCCTACCATTTTTTTCCTGTATCCTGCAGAAATAGTTCCAAACATTATAGCTCACAAACACAAGTGGCTGCTATGTGTTTTCTTCCCCTGCAGCCAGCCAAGGCTCCTCAATGCCTCTGCATGTCACAGATTCCCCTGGATATTAAGACACTGGTTGTTTGTTTCTGCTTTCTCTATTGGAAAGTAGTTCCAGAACCTCATTCTTCTTGTCACTTCTCTGAGGCTAACACAAGACCCAACCGTCATTTCTATTGTTGTTGCAGTTAGAGGACCACTGTGTAATTTAGCTTTACACACCATGTTATCTAGCTCACAAAGTTTTAAAGGAACATTTGCTACACACAGAGCACAGCACTACACACTAATCCCTTAGAATACACAGTTCTCCGTTTAGTTGTGTGACGTAGTCATGCGTTTCTGTGCAGACTCATTACTGTGGAGGAGGAGTGTCACGCCACTAAAAAACATCCTGACAGCATGAAATCATGACTGTGTGTCAGGCAAGAATCATATAAAGTCAACTATACCTGAGGTATCTGAGATGCTGCTAGGAAAAAAAACATGGTCAGTTACGTTATGGCACAACTCTTATACCATTAGGTCAGCGTGAGGCCCAACCCAACCTATGCAGTCCCCAGTCTGGTAAGAGGAAGAACCATTGGCATTTTGATTCCCTACCAGGCTGCTTACACAGCTCCTAGTAGCACTGAATGCCTGTAGTGGTAAAGGTTTGGGTGAAAGAATGCTACTTTTTTAGAAAAAGGAATATTGGAAGACTACTCATTTGTTCCCTTGTTTTAGAGCAGCCAATATTATTTAACATTAAAGAATGGCACTAGCATGCTTTCTTCCAAGTATGTTTACTTCACTATAGTGAGCAAAAAGTTAAGAGTAAACTAAGCCAAGTAAGTTTCAACTGTGTTTTTGAATCGCATTGATTTTGCTGGGTCTCATGTACTGGATAATGCTACAAACAACAGGAATCTGAAAAGAAAGGGAATATTTCCTACTGAAAAAGCGAATTGTTGACATTTCCTTCAAGAAATATAAGGAATACCAAGGTGTACCTCTAATGCTATATCCAAGCTAGGTAACAAAATTGGCAGACACTAACTTCCGTTAACATAGATAAATTGATTGCAGACTGCAACCCAAAATACTGCTATGTCATGGAAAAGACTTTCTCCTTGTGGGACACTGTTCCCAGCCATAGTGAGGTATAGGTCTTACATCTGAAGTAAAAAAATGAAAGCTTTAAGTGGGATTCCAGAATTCCATTAGACCTGAAATGGCTGAGAGCTCAGGGATGTAAAACATGCCTAACCCTCAAAATAGCATGGGAAAAGGTAACACTATTTGGTTCTTCATACCCTTTCCCTCCAGCATGCAGGATACAGAGGAATACAGCTGACACACCCACGGTTATAAGGAGGTCAACTGTCTTCCTCCCTCCTCTCTGTTCATGGCCTGTAATATCATTATGAAGACAGAAGGGCTGGAGTTGAGTGATGCTGTGTCAGAGGAACCCATCAGCAAAGAACACATATTGGGTAAATCCACATTAATTACCACTTCCAAATCCAGAGTTCACTTCTGAAGCAGATCACCCAGTGATCTGCTCAAAGCAGATCTTGTAGTTTGGATTGCATTACAAAGTCATCTTGGAATAGACCAAGTGGATTCATTTTGGATTAAACTCAATAGAAGAGTATACTTCTGGAGCACACTTAGAATGTTGCATGCAGTGACAGACACACAGTCCCCGGGCCCAGACTAGGGCTAGCCTGAACCCTCAGAATGTGTACAGTGTCCTCAGCACCAACAGGTCCTCAGCACCAACTGTTCTGCTCTCCAGATGTCCCTCCATTGCACTGCGCTACTCACTGATGTGGCATAGCCACCATCTTCCTACAAACCCCAAGAGACTAAAGAAAAGGGTATCTTATCGCAACAAAGTATGTTTTTATATTTCAGCTTAAAAATCCTTCAGGGTGAAGGAGCCAAGGCCATGCAGTAAAGACAGGAAGCCAGCTGGGAGCCAGTCCAACCACTAGAGACTAGTGGAAGTTCAGTTTTCACTTACAATTGCTTTCATTACTCAGAGAGCATTATAAACATCCACATTAGAAACAGGTCATCTTAGTCATGGCAAGTGATAGCATCAGATATGAACATCTCTAAGACAATGCTGATGCATTTTCTTACTTGCCCAATGAAAGCCAAGGTAGGTTTACCCACCTCAACAAAAAGAAAGAGGGGTCTCTCATGCATTTTGCTAGATCAGCTTTATATTACCTCTTGGTACGCAGGTAAAGTAAGAAAACCGACTCATCCATTCTGGAAGTTAAGAACAAGTTCAAATGAAATTATTTAGCTTTAAATCACTAGCAGAGACATTACAACTCTGACTAGAGAGTTAATCAAACATTTTAACATGGACATCTGAATAGAGAAAAGCTAGTAATGACACTCCAGTAGAGAAAATCAATCACACCTCCAGTTATACCTGGTAATTAAAAAAAGATGGAGTGTATTATCCTTAAGAAATAAAAATGCACAGCATTTTTACAATTCCAAGTACTACTGGTTTGAATCACATTAAAGCTCATCTCCCCACACATTTCCTCGGTACACATTCAGCAAAAGTTTGTTCCATGTAAGAATGGATCAACTTCATGCAAATAAACAGGGTAAGACTGAAGAGTGTGCATAGTAGTATCAATCCTCATCTTAACTCCTCATCCACCATCAAACCTGCAGAACAGAATTTCTGCCTATCATCATTAGCTAATTAGTCTTAAAATTTTGGCTTCTATTCCTTCTGGGTAAGGAGGAAATGTGGGAAGAGGAAACTGCTCAGACCTATTGCCAGCTACAGGTATGCATTACAGGCACAACCTGCCTGCTAGCAGTTTCTCCACAGAAGCTCCTCAGCCTCCCCTTTGCCAGGAACTGGGAAAGACAATCATCTTCTCATCTCAAACTTTTACCTGTCCGTCTTGATTTCCCATCTCAATACTGGGGCCTCCCATAAATAGTATTCATAAAGAACCCATAAATTTAAACTTTACTTCATTTGTTCTAGATATTATCTCTTACTCCTGTTTCTCACGCTCTTTGGGTGTTTTGATGCCCCTGGAAACCTCTCCTGCCAGGTGGAGGGGATTTTTTCTCCTTAAAATATGAAGGGTGCTTTTGCCAAAGCCCTTGAGTTTTGCAGAATCTGGCCCTTGAAACATAAATCTCTCTGACTACTTCTCCTTCTAAGCCATTTCCACTAAAAAAAAAAACATTTTGGATGCTCTTAGCCTAGACAGCAGACAGTTCTCTCAGAATAGCATTGGATAGGCTTGTAAAGCAACCAAATAATTTTTGTTTAAGACTGATTCATTGCACTTTCAGCATATCAAACCAAATTCCCACGGAAGCCCAGTACTCCATTAATGCTAATTTCAAGCCTTTCTAAAGTTGAAAATAGTGTAATAACTTTGGAGGAATTATTCCTACCTAATGGATCCTTGACCTGGGAAGGTAAAATTGCTTCAGCAGATCATAACCCAACAGACTATAAGAGCTCTGAGCTCAGTTGTGTCAAGAATCTGCCTTTTAATAAAACTTGGGTCATGTATGTGTCCAGTCCGGTGAGAACTATGCATTTTAAAAACTTCATGTATTTGCACGATATGTTGCAATAACCCAGTTGATGAATACATAACTATCTGATGATCAAAAGATCTTTTTCAAGCAATAGTGAATTGTTAAGTAAATATGCAGTAACTTTCAGCTAGTTATTATTTGGACTTTGCTCTGGAAGAACATTTTTAAAGCTATTTTTTAAAGGAATAACTGCAAGTGACACCAAAATCTGAAGGTTTAGCCACAGTCTTTAGAGAAAGACCATCAGCAAACTGACAGTGCCTTCAGTTGAAACTAGCTTAAAGAAAGAGTAAGAATCATAGGATTCAAGTCAAACATGGTATCAGTGGTTGGCCAGTTTAGGACTTTTTTTATAAAGAATAGTTTGGGGATAGTAGGGGAAGTTATGTCCACCTAGCCCAGATGCTTGGGAAGTATCAACAGCCATAGCTCAACTGAACCCAACAAAACTACAAAATCTTGATCTGACTAATGCCATACTTTTTCTTTTTTTTTTTTTCCAAATGGTGAAGAAAAATGGAAGACTATCAGGAATTGTAATTATGGACAAAGCTTTTGCTCACCACTGTGCCCAGCTAACACTAGTAGATCTAAAAGGTGCCATACAGTAGAAAGATCTTCAGGAAATACGTTAGTGGATTTCAGTCCAGTTTTCAGGACATTGGATCATCTTACAAAATCCATCAGTACCATTTGAAAGCACTCAGTTTAATAGGTGGCAATTTCAAAGAGCAACCAGGGAATGAACTGGGAAAAAACCTAATAACTCAACTTTAATACTCAACACATATATAAATGTGTTCTGTCCCTTGTGTTTATAATTAGATCCTCTATATGAGAGATTGTGCTCCATTCAAGCCCACTCAGCAAAGAATGTTAATAAAATAATGTAAATAAGGTGCTGGCTTAGGTTGTATATATTTATGGGCTACAGAGCTCTTGATAGAAATACATCTGGATTCCACTTGTATTTTTAAATGCAAACTCAACACATACATAAAATATATTATTTTCTATAAAACCACAAACATCTCTATAGGATAGCAAATCCATATGAGTGGATGGAATGGACCACCTCAGCCAGCCTAAGCCTATTGCATCTTGCTTGTTCCCTGTTTGTAATGTATTTGGCAAAGACACTCAAGGATGAGTTTTGGGGAAAGTTTATTCTGCCACTGTGTATGGCTAAACTTCAGCTACTATTGCCTTCAATTTATTACTCACCATTTGCATTACCTGGTGGTCTGGGAGTCCTGGAAGAGGACCTCATTAAGCCAAACACTGAATACACACAGGACAAAGACAGACTGTCCTGGTTTCAGCTGGGATAGAGTTAATTTTCTTCATAGAAGCTAGTGTGAGGCTATGTTTTGAATTTGGGATGAAAAAATGTTGATAACATACTGATGTTCTGAGTTGTTGCTGAGCAGTCAAGGACTGTCCAGCTTCTCATGCCGGCTGGCCAGCGAGAAGGCTGGGGGTGCATGGGAAGCTGGGAGGGGACATGGCCAGGACAGCTGACCCAGGCTGGCCAAAGGGATGTTCCATACCTTACGGCGTCATGGTCAGTATATAAAGCTGGGGCGAAGAAGAAGAAGGAAGGGAGGGACGTTTGGCGTTATGGCGTTTGTCTTCCCAAGTAACCGTTACGCGTGATGGAGCCCTGCTTCCCTGGAGATGGCTGAGCACCTGCCTGCCCATGGGAAGTGGTGAATGGATTCCTTGTTCTGCTTTGCTTGTGTGCACGGCTTTTGCTTTACCTATTAAACTGTCTTTATCTCAGCCCACGAGTTTTCTCATTTTTACCCTTCTGATTCTCTCCCCTGTCCCACGGTGGGGGAGTGAGCGAGCGGTTGCGTGAGGCTTAGCTGCCGGCTGGGGTAAAACCACGACACAGACACAGATCCAAAGAGCTTGCAGTTCAGCACCTTTAGGAGAGTTACTTTAATTATGAAAATGCAACAGGAAAAAAAGAGAAAATAACCAAGTATAGCCAAAATTTTTCAACCAAGAGGCCTGAAATCCAGAGCTTAAATCCAGATTTAGTCTCATAAATAAAAACGATATATCTAAAGGTGCCAGAAATATGAGTTCATACTGAAGGCCTCGTAAGCTTTCTGTCTTTAAAACTCAAGCATGCAAACAAAAATCAGAATCGCAGCCAAGAATATAGACTGACGCTCAAACTCTATTCTTAAAACAACTCTTTGGCCTTTCCTCCACCTACCTAAGGCATATAGTTGAAGTTAAGTGTTGGCCTAGATTTCAACCCAAGTTCCATCAGTTTTATGAATTTACAGTTGAGGCTCAATATCACTGCATAGGAGCTGCTGATGACTTCCCGCTTTAATCATCAGTGCTAGTCCTCTGTGTGTGTATGTTTGCACATACATGTGGGGGGGGAGAAGGGATGAATCTCCAATGTCGAAAAAAATCAGCTGAATGCTGCACTCCCACACTGAGTTTGGCATACGAAAATCATAGGCTTTTCACAACCCTCAGTTACATTATTCATGCAGAATGCACTCAGCTTTCTATTGTTCCTGCTCTCATTGTTTATAAATGAGTCTTTGCTTCATCTGGGGATGGAAGTTCCTTTAAGTTTCCCTCAGTAAAAGTACTTCTGTAATGCGGTGCAGTACTAGCGCTCAGAGGGTTAAAGTTTCTGGAAATGTTTGTGCTTCTGGAAAAAACAATATTTTCTTTCTTTATTGAAAGAAAAATGAACAACTGGAGCTGGTTGATTTGTTTTGGTCAATCTGATACACAGGTTCCTAATTGCTTCCTGAATGTTTGGGAAAATAAGTAAATTCTTCATCTTGTTCTCTGTTACCACAACATTTGCAGAGGAAATTTCTAAGTATGTTAAGATTCTTGCTTTTACACCTCACTTAAATATTCCCAGCCCTACCACATTAAAATAAGTGACCCTGAGACACGGTCTTCAAACGTTTTGCATGCCGTATGCGCTATTTCTCATGACAGGACATGAATGGTACCAGAAACTGCCAGTCCCTTCTGTTACGGCCGATGCAACTGTAGAAAAACATATAACCTCTTTGTCTAGCAATACTGTGAATTTCATGATTTAGCTTGTTCAACAGTTCAGGCTGTCATCATTAATCCTGGTGATCGTGCAAGATTCTGATGCATTCCCCCAGCTTAGAGATTTTTCAATCCGATTTAAGTTAATAAACAGTGGACTGAATTGCAAAAGAAAAAAGTAAGTTAATCACATGGCAACTTAATCGCTTTTGGCTTCAGAGGACATCCTTCTGTTTTGGGTCTAATATCACAGCGTTTTAAAAGTAGGGACTGTGTCTTTTACCCCCCCATTTGTGGTACACTTTCTGTTTTTAAAGTTCAAAGGACTTCTTTTATGCTCCCACTAAGGCTGAGATATTGCAGATCCAAAGGAGACAATAGGCAGACTGCCACCTAACATACTGAAAACAGAAATCTGGAGGCAAATCCATCCATCCATCCATATTTTGGAGTGAAAAGAAACTTCTGTTTTGAACTAAGGACTCGAGAAACTAACAGTTTGTCAGTTAATGGAAATAATACATTTACATTTAACTAATGTTAAGTAAAGAAACAATTAAATCTCTTTCAAAAACCATCTCCTGTCTACTTGCAAATATCAATGGACTTTATGAAATTGATGGGTTCTGTCTTTTTAATATCAACTCCTAACATATTTGCTCTTAACAGAAGATTAATGAAACCATCCCCAAAAGCAGTATCTTTAAGCCAACAACCTCCATCTTCTGTGGGTTCTCCTAACACGCTGGACTGCCTTCATCCATCCTGTCCTCTTCTCAGCTGCTTTTCTCCCTCTGGCCAGATTCTGATTTTTATCACACCAGTGCAAACTCTGGGTAAATCCAGTGAACTCCAGGGAAATATATTTCTGGATTTACACCTGCCTAGCCAGCAGAAAATGTAAATTGAGCTGAATGGTATTTAGTTTGCTCATAAAAGGCATTTTCTCCCTTTAATTTATGAGAAAAAAATAACAAAGTCTAGATTCTATTGCTCATACACATCTTCAGTAGTACCGCATTCCTCAACAGACCCTACTGAAAAAAGCTACTCACGGACTGTTTCACTCAAGACGTACAAGCAGAACTTGGCTGCAATTAGTAATGGAAAGAACAAAAAGTATTTCTTTCAACAAAGATAAACACTATAGGTCATTTGAAGGAGTAGTGCAGTATTTCAATTGTTTTTAAGACAATAGGGCTTTTTTTTATATTTGTTGTTTAAATGCCAGGTTTTGTCTAAGAGGAGTGAAAAAAAGATTGCAAATATTCCTGTCACTGCTGTATTCCAATCAGTTTTAGAGGAGCGAAAGACGAGAGAGTAAAACAACGCCGCGTAACAGTCGGAGTAAATAACCTATAAATGTGGAAACTCGCCTGTGTGTGCAACGAGGACTAGCGCTGAGTGGAACACACACAAGGGAAAAAGTGCATTGAAAGAAGCCTGGGTGGTTTTTAATTTAAATCCATGCCTATTCAAAACAGTCATATCTGAATTTCTAAGAGCAAGCAAAATCACTATGCATTTACCATGCTAAATGCCTTTTTCATTAACTAACAAAACAAAACAGATACAAATGAACCAGTCAGGGATTTCGAGTGAGCTATCAGTGTTAGAAAAGCTACTCTGCACATTCCAGTTGAGTCACCACAGAGAAGTAGGGGGGGAAAAAAAAGGGGAAAAAAAAGGGGGGGAAATAAATTACTGTGTGCAACTCCATCTGCAAACTGCTTCTCCCTCACTGGTATGTAATAAAATGTGTTGCTAAGATACAAGCTGCTAAAGAAGTTCATTAAAGGACACTTTAAACAAAGCTGCCAGACTCTTTTCCCTTTAAAGACTGCTTATTTGGTTCTGTCCCTTGTGTTTATAATTAGATCCTGTATATGAGAGATTGTGCTCCATTCAAGCCCACTCAGCAAAGAATGTTAATAAAATAACGTAAATAAGGCGCTGGCTTAGGTTGTATATATTTATGGGCTACAGAGCTCTTGATAGAAATACATCTGGATTCCACTTGTATTTTTAAATGCAAAATAAAGCTCTTCCAAGTAGCTTCTCCCCAGGCTGGCGAGCAGAAATGTCAGCTTGTGCACCCAGCGCTCTAACCTAACTTTTAGAAAATACTTTCAGCCAAAGAAAACTGGCTTCTTGCCCAAAGTTTGGAGTTTCCGAGATGCCTCTTGTGTAAGCTTTTATGTGAGAGCCTTTGTTATCTACACTGAAATAAGGGCCAAGATTGTTTATGTCTTTCACCTGGCAATCTTTATCTTTTTCCATCTATATACAAGTTCCTAGATGTGTATTCACGATTTGCAGAATTTCCTTGATCTTAAAATATTAATGACACAAGTAAGTCTATTTTGTCACATTTTATTGCCAGGAAAGATATGTTGTCAAAGAGGTCTTTATCCAACCTTATATAAAATACTTCTAGTCTCTGTAGTAACACTTTCATGGTAGGTGTATTTTGGCTTTTGGTTTTGGTTGAGGGGAAAAGAATGGGCAAGACGTACTTTTGCATTCGCTCATTGTGGTGAAATTACATCTAAAGAAATAATTCCAGCATTTATCCCTTCGGCACTTAATAACACATGAGATGCATAAATCACAGATGAGAGTTCGTATCAGTGATTATATAGGAAATGTTACTTGTCACTTTGTAACCTACATCTCATATTAAATTCTGTATCACAGTCCCCAGTATGTATATATTTTTAATTACATTTTCAGGCTCATTTACATGCGCATATTGGCTTTCTGCCTGAATGATATCGAAGAGAAAGACCTTATGCTCACACCCAGCCACACACACACACATAAGCACGTTTATACACAGAGACACTCAAGTCTGCACATTTCTGAGAATGGAAGCTTCTCTCGTCTTTCTCATTCTTTGAAAAGCTTCGGTTCACCAATAAATCTTTAGGCAATCTTAGCTGATTCAAAGCGCTTTAGAAAAATGGAAAATTACAGAAAATGCAGGTTAATCTCTGCTGCGTGTCAGAAGTATCAACGATTCTCACTTGACTCATGTTAATCAAAATGTAATATACATTTTCACTTTCCGTAACCTTGTAAGATTTGTCATCAATAGCTGAGTTTGCGCAGAAAAGCTATTCCGTTCCTTCCCTCCGGATAAGAGGTAAGCTACATCACAAAGTACCAACACGCTTAAGTTAAATCAATGTGGAAAGGAAAACGACCTATACGCTATATAGATTTAACTTCTGTTTCAAGACCAATTGTATGCTTCTCTTGATTAAAGGCAAGCAATCAGATGAACTTTTGGGTGAACACACTGTTCCTGCCACAGCCTCAATGCCCAGGCTCTTAGGACTAAATTCCAACTCTGAAAATAAGATTGCCTCTCAAAAACTCAAATTAACACCACCCATCATATCTACAGAGTTCCCAGATACTTATTGTTTTGATTTTACTGCAGCCGCATTTAGGGCCAGTTCTCTGGTTTACTTTCATTCAGTCAAAAGGGCCATTTTGTAGTTTAAACTCAGGCGCATATATTTAACCCCTCCATGGGTTAAAAAAAGAAAATACATCCTCCTATTTTTCCACTGTCTCTGTATATTAACCAGAAGGGTCTGCCCGTACATGTGCAAAAAAGCCCCGTGGTACATATTAGATTTCAATAGATGCTTACTATTGGCAGTCGCAGGTTGTAGCTAGGACTAAGCTGCATCAGCAATTTCATATGACACTCTGGAAATTGCTACTACATAACAATAAGTAGCTGATTCAAAAAAAAAAGGGGGGGGCGGCAAGAAGGCATGTTTAAGGAAGTACATTTTGGCTAAAGAAGAACATTTCCAGATAAAAAAGTAGTACCACCTTAAGTTAAAAAAAAAAAAGATACATACAGATATATACATGCGTGTAAGGGAAGTCTGTTTAAGGTTATTCAACAAGGAGGATTGGACAGACCAAATATGAGTCTATTATGTTGAAATAACTGTCTACTTTAATGGCAGAAAGACAAATTTGCATTTCAATTAGTCCAATTCTTTTTTTGTTCTTCTTTGTTCTTATCTTAAACTTGCAGCCCATTCTTATACCCCACTTACCTCCAACTACTCTGCATGTACAAAGTGCCCACTTTGACATCGTGGCCGCACACACACCATTTACCACGGCCTTGTCTTATTGATTTGCAAACTTCTACCCTTTAACTCGATTGATTAGAAATTGTGTTGATGCTTCAGATTTTGTTTTGGGAGGCGGAGGGGAGAGGGAAGTATCATTTTATAATCAAATACAAAAATAATGCATATTTTATCTTTGATCACAAAGAGGAAGACATAGAGGGAAAAGTTAAAAGTAACTCTGTATTAACGTGCCTTTATACGCCTTCATGCTTTCAACTTGAAAATCAAATCTGGAATGAGATGAAAAGGGATTTTCTCTCCATGCACATACCAGAAGTGTTTAGAATGATGCAGTATCCCATTGGAAATGTGATTTAAAATCACCATTCAAAACCCCTTCTCTAGCATCATGCTATGGAAAGGAGACATTTATAGACATATTTGTCTTTTCCTCCACACGCAGAATGAGTCCATGGACCAGATCCTGAAACAAGGTGAACTGGTATAAACATCTGACATGATACACTGTTCTGGATAAGCTGCACACATGGCATGAGCCGGTGGAGAGCTTGTTCCATTAAACCAGAGCTCTAGACAGAGACTCCTGCAGAAGCACCACTTTGAACTGTCCAAGCATCTACTAAAAATTAAAACAAATTCTAACTCCAAGACATAGAGTTCCTACACAGAACTAAAGTTTCTTTGAAAGGGTCTCCCTACCAGAGTATCGCGTACATCTGAACAAATACCTGTTTGCTGCAAGTATAAATTAGATATTTTACAATGTGTAACAGGTAGCGAGTACCGTTAGTGTAAAAGCAGAAATGAAATAAAAAGGTATTGTTGGCATAATTCCTTTTTCTGAATAGACAAAGGCATTGTAAGGAAAAAATTGCTAAATCACAGGGATAATCATCATAGCCAGCTCCTCTAATGAGGCATCATGGGATTACTGGAGTTATTATAAGAGTCATCTTATTGAAGAAATTCAAAGTTAATTGAAATCAATTGTACTGTTCTGACAGCAGGTGTTTTAAGTGGCTAAAATATCAAAGTGAACTCTTTAAAATGGTTAGAATGAATGTAACGTTCATTTTCAACTCTTAGTCCTGCCAAGTGATATACTGTACAAGTACAGAAAAGTGTACAGTCAAAGAAAAATGCTGGAATGAAATAGCATCTCACATGCCAGTCAAGCAGCTACCAAACAAAAGGTGGTTCTAACCCCCTCCAGTACACATTTTCATTACGGACGTGCAATTTCCACGAAGCTTATAAGGGCAACATAATGGAAGGCAGAAAGCCACAAGTATACATATTTCCATTGTGTTTCACCTCTATGAAAATGTCCTTTATTGCCCTTTTTCCCCAATATGAATAGGGAATCTCGATACGGTATTACTGAAAGCACAAACAGAATGTTAGGATTGCCATTATGCAAACTATATTCTGAAGTTCCTCCTCCAAGGAGTTCAAGGTAAATTCTTCCCTAGTTTTGTCACTTTTTCTACAGATGGCAAAGCAACCAATAAATTACTAGCTGAATCTAGTGGGGGGAAAAAAAAGAAACAAAACAACAAAGAGGAGCTAAAGCTTTCTGAATTACAACCCAAAACTAATCTTTACTATGATCCAGTAGGTTCATTTGATTCTGCAGTTGTTCAGGTTTCCCAGCAAAGTCAGAAGGACCTCAGTGTGCAGAAGAACTGCAAAGTCAAGCCCATATTTAATACCTGTTGTCTGCGTGTTCAAAGACTCAATGAAGTGACTGAAAAGTTTAATACTTCAACTGGGAGCTCATCATCCTGTCTCACTCAACTTCAGTGAGTGCTCAATAAGGTCCTTCGAACCAAATTCTGCTGGGGTGAACATGCATATAAGCAATCCTTGCCACAATAAACAGGAGTGCTGGGTGTACCATGGGACAGAGTTTGACATTACGTTCAACATGATTTGGAAATGCCTTTCAGGTTTTACCTCAGTTTTCACTGAAGCTTATAACCCTTGTTTTACTTCAACAATTTTGAAAGTACCCAACCATATGAAATACTGAGCTTTGGCAAATGTCAATAATTTCCCCTTTAACATGTGTAAACAATGCTGCCATTTCTAGGCACTGTGCAGCATGAATTTCAACAAACCAAAAAACCACTTCCTTCTTTTCCTCAAAACAAAGATATAACATCAGTAAAAATCTTGAGCTAAACCTTTTCCAACAACTTGCATAAGAACTGTACTTAAATTTTAAGTCTAACACTTTCCACAAACAGGCTTTGCTGGCGATCACCACAGGCAAAACAGAGTCAGTGATTTAATTTCAGATATACCACCCAAAAATACAAACCAGCAATAACACAGGCTGGGAGAGTCGCCTGAAACTAATGTTGATTTTCTGCATAGATAGTAAATTATGGTAAAGAAATGAGGCAGTGCACAAGTGAATGGCATATACATAATGTCTTTCAGGAAGACATATTTTTATTACTGCGCTCCAGGACAGGCTGTCTGAATTCAGAGTTCATCGCAGTTGAAAATATAGTAGCCCACACATGCTCACTGTTAATTTTTAAGACCTCGCTTACCGCCTAATACTTATGTCAGTAACAAGTAACTTCGAATTGGAGGTTAAAGGTTTGTTTATTTGTTTACCTTGATCTATTAATTAATGAGACAACTTTCTAAAATGAAAAGACCCTTAATGACTCTTTAAGGACATAAAGAAAGCAAGAAACACATGCACCAGAGCACCTCTGGTGTGCTTTTAAGGCCAATGTGGGCTCTTATGATAGCTCTTTTATTTACATATAAATGCTTGTTGCTTGACAATTTAGATAAAAATGTTACTGCTGCTCTGCATGTGCTGTAGATGGAAGGTGTAAAACCACTGGACCAACTAATGGAGTCTTCACACATCATATCTTGTTAAAGAAGAGGTAACCCACTCTCAAATGCTATTACAATTTGTCAAAACTATAGTATACAAAAGATATACTTCTAACAAAAGTCCAACTTTTGTCTTTCTGAGTAGGGTGCCAAATTAAGTGTTGATTGAAGCGGCACCATTTCAATAATGAAAATGATGGCTCCACAGTACTTATTTGAAAGCACTGGGAAAATATTAAAACTACATTTAATTCCATATTTTTCTAAACCACCAACATAAAAGAAACATCGATGACTGGCCAGGAATCTTTAATTAGGTTGCAACTTAAAATCCAACTGTGCAGAGAAGTCTACTTTATACATTTACCTCAGGCACCAAAAGCTGAGTTTGTCACTCAGTTCTTTTTGTCTTTATTTGTAACTTTCAAGAAAAGGAAATATTGCCACAAATGCCAATGGCTACAATGGAAAACTGATGAATAGGGGTACTGAAAGATAACACTCACTCCTGCTATATCTCTAACAGATGTGGATGATGTGATCATCCATTCATTTTACTATCTGTTTCATCACCCAGCTTAATTGAAATGCAATTTTAGCATCTTTTGTATTCAGTGCATGCACAATCAAAGGTATACATTATTGAATTATGAATTAGTTGTGCCTAAACAAACCTTCGGGGGCGCAAGGAGGGAAGGAACGTAAAAACATATGTAAAAATAGCCTCCCTACTTAAGTTTACATCAGTGTTTTGGTGTAGCCACAAAAGTGAGAGCCTGAAACCACTAAATGGTTCCAACATTAGCCTATCAATTGTCTCAGTAGCCTTCAGTGTGCCTTCTTCATGCCCTCAAGGACTGATAGTTCATTTATAAGCCATTACCTAAGAAGCAACTACTAGTGATAGCAAGTCTGCAAAGTTACACGATGGCTTTGTGACTTGGTCAAAGGCTAAGACTTCCAAACTCGTTTCACTTGTGACCCAAGAAAGATTTCAGTTTAGACCTCCAGGGGTGGCAGTCAGGAGCAAGAGGACACCACATCACCAGGTAGTGTCTTATTTATAAGCTCTTGTTGCACAGGATGTTGAAATCATTTAAAAGAAATCCAAATCTAGGGTTTTGTCTAAAAATAGTAGGTTTCATGCTAAATTGCAAATGCTAGGCCAAATTTGCTGTTTACAAAATTTTAGTATTTTATGTTTAATTACTTCACAGTTTATAGATTTATTTATAAGATTATGGGAAGGGCAAGTCATAAATATATGATGATTGCGTACTAGTTAGTTTGGATTATACATAAATGTGTTGCACAAGCTTAGCAAAAATCTTTTTACCGAGCTGAATCAGAACATTCAAACTGTATTTTCAAATGCGTCTCTCTGCCTTATCTAAATTCCAACATGACACATAATAAATAGCTTCTCATTTACTATCATCATAAAAATTTAAACAGCCTTGAAATAGTTGCTACAATACAGGGGAAAATGATCAAATGTATGTTCTAAATACCCACTTAGAACAGTAAAACTATTTCCATATTGAAGAAAGAACACATAAAGATGCATTGCTGCAGTAAAGGCTGTTACCTTGTTTAAAAAAAAAATCTTCCACTCAGTATAGTAGTATTAGAGTCAACAACTTGCTGTTTTACACTGCAAAAAAGGACTAACAGCCCTTAGCTATCATGTAGTGTCACATTTGCTTTAAAAAAGAAAGTATCTGATTTGATTCTATACAGTGATTAAACATCTTTGTGCTCTGCTGAGTAGGGTATTCTATCCCCTCCCCCCTCCAAAAATGGCATCAAAGCAATCAAAATGGTAATGTTCAGCATGAATGGGGCCCCATCCCCCACCTTCAAACTCTGCAGACTTTTCTCCATGTTAGAAGAAACCAACACCCCTTCCTCACAAAATGGAAGCTTCCACTACCAAATTGAGAGTGCTGACAAATTCTGATTACAATAAACTGGGAGGAAAAAGGGTGGCATATAATCACCATCACCTATGGGCACAGATGATATATGCACGGATCACTTTTCAACTTTAACCGCAACTCCAGCAAAACAAAAACAACAACAACAAAAAA
>NW_010526593.1:0-501 GCF_000687285.1 Phaethon lepturus
CACAGCGCGGCCCCCGGCGCGCGGCCCGCTGCCACACCCAGCACAGAGTCCCCCTTCCAGCAGGAAGTGCAGGTAATTTGAACTCCGGCTATAACTATTACAAACCAAGTGAGCTAGTACACCCGCAGCGCAAAGGCTAGTAACACAAAGTAAAACACGCTCACTGCAGATGGGTTCTCCCCACACATACACTTGCTAAAGAAATTTAATGCATCCCCTACAGAACACCGGGCCGCTGCTGCTCCGACCGTTGCGCAAAGGCTTCAAAACGGAGCTCTGGGATCGCCGGACAAAACTGCAGGTGCTGGCCCCTCACCCGGCAGCCTGAAGAACATGGCCACTTCTGTGGACTGCCGAGCTGCCGGAGGAGCGCAGGCCCCCGCACCCACGGCTCCGCAGATCTGCCCCCAGTTTTCTCATACAGTCACACTGTGGGGAGCAAGTCACTCGCCCCCAGGGGACCCTGAGGCAGCCAAACACCTGCCAGCCTGCCCCGCTCTT
>NW_010526593.1:532-3086 GCF_000687285.1 Phaethon lepturus
CGCTCTTCCCATGACAGGCATCTTGTAGGGGCATCATTTTGACACAAACTTTGAGAAATAGTCACACGGACACAGCACAGGAGCCAAACTGCATGTTTTAAGGGGCTTTCCCCCACCTGTAGACTCCGTGACCAGGCCTCTGCCTCACGTGGAGCAGCCAGCCTCACACACTGAATGCTCACTGGCATCTGCTCACCCACGAAGCAGTTTTACTCGAGAGCAGCATAAAAAGGGCAGGGTGAGGTGCTGTACAGCACACAACCTCCAGCGGCTTTGCAGTGGCAGCCTTGTAAAACAGAGTTTTCCAGCATCAAGACACTATAAGATACCCCTAAAAGCAAATATCAGTTTCAAAGAGCCAAACATGGTCTTAAAAAAGCGAGGCTTCTTGAGCCCAACAGCTGCCTACTTGTGGAAAATGGATGATCTACAATAAAAATACATCAAAAAGCATCTTTGATGTTTTTCAGCTGCCGGACAGCTAGGTCAACCGGGAGGTTGAATTTTAAATTGCTCAAGCGGCTGAGAATGTTCAGCGCGCTCTCAAAGCCTGTGTTTGCCATGTAGCTCCATGGCTGGTAGTGGGACTGTACCAGAGCTCCAGATTTGCAGATCAGATTTACCCAGGAGACCAGGCGCTGCTCGTTTAGTGCCATACACACCAGAGCTTTCAGTTCAGAGTCTGCACTGCGCTTGAAGGGGTCATGCTCTGTGAGGACAGTGTGAATCGCTGTCAGCAGGCTCTGCTTGGGGGTAATGGCCACTCCTCCTGTCACAGGCAAGGCAAAGGACTGGGAGAGCTTGTGAGCTGGGGATTCCACAAAGGCTTGTCCATTCTTAGTGTTGTAATACTTCACAAAGAGTTCCCAAGGGTGCATGGTCTGCGGGGATGAGGTGAACGCAGGAATCAAACACGCGATGGGTGCCAATACCAGGCTCATTCCTTGAGAAGAGGCATAGAGTCCATGAGCCATCAGGTCTCGCAAAGCAATGGTCAACTCTTTCCGCACAGCTAGAGTCAGCTCATCTCTGCCTCCTAAGGGAATGTCCTGCAGATCGGAGGAACTGATAACGTGGTCTTCCTGCTGGTGTTTCATAGCTAGCTGCCTCACCTGCTCTACTGATAACTCCAGTTTTTTAACTAAGGGGGAATAGTCCTTGTTGGCTTGGTCCTTCTGCCAGAGGGTACGAGGAATCTGACCAGTAGCACAACCAAACTGACTGACAGCAAATATTTGTAGCACAGCAAGCATGCGACGCATGAGGTGCAGGCCTGTTTCTCGCATCTTTCTGGCATCTTCTGGGTTCACTGATCAGGTTACAAAAGAGAAAAAAATAATTTCATTAAGGGATCAACAGCTCTGTTCCTTCATGCACACAGAGTGCACAAATGTCTGCTCTTCCTCCACCATGGATTCTCCTCCGCCTTGGAAGGTTTTGTCACTAGGACTGATGCTACTTTTTCTAGTTTCAAAGCACTGAAGCCAACCAGAAAAGCAAACATTTGCACAGCCTATTCTTGACAATCGGGTTATCTTACAGAGAAGAAATCCTACTACAGCTTTCCTAGTGAGGAAAAATCATTCTTTAGACACAATGATATCACACAGGTAATTAGGAGACACCAAAACCTTTGCTGAAGAAGATCACTGCCTACTTTCAAGAAGCATCTTGTCTCAGCAAGCTAACATAAGCTGCTTACTCCCGATGCCATTATTAAACTCAATTTGCAAGAGCAGCCACACTGGGTAAGACCCAAAGTCCATCCAGGCCAGTACTCTATCTCTGATTAGCAGCAGATGCCTCAGAATTACAGAGGGTAAAGGCATTGTAGTATTTCCTCTAGTATACTATTCTAGCTCCAATAAATTCTCGTGATAAGTAGACAAGTCTCAAATTATAAAGAACACTGGATCTATCCAGCTCACTGTATCTGCTCAAAGAGCATTAATTACAGTGCAGCTCAACAGTGTGTACAAGACAAGGTTGCTCAGTCTGTCTGAGTTTTGCACTAAGTATCAGGAATCTATTCCTGATCTCAGCCGAAGGGCAATCCCACCCTCTGGGCCACACGTTCAGGTTCTGTGACTACTCTAATGATCCCATGGAGGATGAGTAAAGGAACTGGACACAGGCCTTCTGTCAGTGGGATTACGAAAGAACAGAAACTAACTTCCAGGAAAAAAGCAAAACAGTGTGACTGGATGCTGGTTTATGCTTGTCAAACCTCAAATGAGTGACAGCAAGAGCAGTGCCAGAAGCTCTGAGCCATGCAGTGCCCACCTCTATTTCCAGAAGGCCGTGTGTCTGGTCTGTAGGAGCCACCACCATCTTTTCTGCCTGCACATTCACAGTGTCCATCTTCTGCCTTACTAGAGCTTCCAACTTCATCTAGAACAAGAATTTCACCCTATTATTTCACACTTGTGAATTTAAGCTGCATATCCCAAATATTAAGGTCAATATTCCTTAGACCTCTCTGCATCTTTTCTGTCAGTCTCTCATTGTCCCCACCATGAGTTCAGAGAGATCTGTACTTCCCCATGACCCAGGA
>NW_010526594.1:0-9062 GCF_000687285.1 Phaethon lepturus
AAACTCGCAGGCGAGTACAGCAGCCCACAGAAAACAACACCGATCCTTAACATGTACAACAAAGACGAGAGCATCATGCAAATCAAATAAACTGATATTGTGACCTGCAACTGTTATTATCTCAAGCCTCGTGCCCCATGTTGGGCGCCAAAAAGGACTGTTGTGGTTTAGCCCCAGCTGGCAACTAAGCACCACGCAGCCGCTCGCTCACTCCCCCTCCCGCAGTGGGGTGGGGGAGAGAATTAGGAAAAAAACCTCGTGGGTTGAGATAAACACGGTTTAATAGGACAGAAAGAAAGAAGGAAACAACAATGATAATCCCAACAAAGGAATGTACAAGAACAAGTGATGCCCAATACAGCAATTGCTCACCACCCAGTGATCGACAGCCCGTCCCCGAGCAGCGATTTCCACCCCCCGGCCAACTCCAGTTTATGTTCTGGGCATGACGTCGTATGGTAGGGAATATCTCTTTGGCCAGTCTGGGTCAGCTGTCCCGGCTGTGTCCCCTCCCAGCTCCCCATGCACCCCCAGCCTGCTCGCTGGCAGGCCAGCACGAGAAGCTGGACTGTCCTTGACTGCTCAGCAACAACCCAGAACATCAGCACATTATCAACAGTTTCTCAACCCAAATCCAAAACACAGTCTCACACTAGCTTCTGTGAAGAAAACCAGCTCTATCCTGGCTGAAACCAGGACAGTATGCATGCATACTCTTATTTTGGGTACACTTACCTAAGTAGTTGCATATTGATCTCATTAAATAATATGCTTCTTAATTTCTGTGGAACGAAGATTTACAGAATCAAGCCATTGCTTTTTAAGGGTTATTAATGCTTTAATATTCTGTACCTTTGCAAAGCTGTAATTAAATTTTTTACCTTTGCTCAGTTCTTTTGCATAATTTATTCTGAATTGGGACAGAGCATACCATCAAATTGTACTAGTTCTGTCCAGTAATGAATAGTCCTTGAGACAGAGATTAGGATTTTCTGAGGCTCTCATTATTAATTTACCTCTGCTTCCATCAAAATCTATGGAGATTTTACAGATATTTAAAAAAGACAACCCCCAGTCAAAGTTTCATGACTGAATTTGAATTAACAATGAGCAGAAGAACAACACACTGAGATAAAAATAACCAAAATAATGAAAAATAATTAATCTGAATTGCAAAAGTATAACAATTTTGATATAGACAGGGAACCTCAATCTATTTACATTTTCTGATTTATATTACTTATTTATCTATAGAAAAACAGGCTGTCTTTTACCTGCCCTCTGAGCAAAAACAGTGAACTAGATAAATTATTCTCTCTACCTCTTTCTAAACTACTTTAATTGGGTAGTTAGATAAAAATCTCTGTTAAGATAGAGAAACTGAATATATTTCATATGTATGAGTGAATAGGTACAAAGGGAAATATCCTAAGGATATTGCATCTGTTTACAGGGATAAAGAATATATAGGATTTTCTCACAGAATTGTGTTTTTTTGTCCTAACATTTTCTTATTGCCCTATAATTTTTCTTCTACCTATTGTCACTTTACATGAGTCTACTTGACTGAGGACTTCTTCTTCGCCTTAAGAAAAAAGAGCAATGTAGCAATAAATCTTATGCTCAGAGAGGAAAAATTAAAACTGAACAATTAAAGCGAATGAGAAATACACATATAGAGAGAAAAGACAATAGAAAAGCTCCCAGAAAACATGTTAAACTGAATTTCTTTCATCTGTTGATTTGTCTTTGTAGACCAAGTCATGATCCTTTGACAGAACTTTTTCAGTTCACTGCCATAGACCAGGATGAAGACCCATGGCAATAATAATACAGGAGGAGCATGGGTAATTTACCTGTTCAAAGTTTGCAGTGTTTACCTTATTTTATGTTAACTTTATTTTATTTGTATTTTCATGCTCTGCAGATAATAAATCTGGAAACAATACTGTTTAAAAAAAGACATTTCTGAAGAAAGGAAATTTACAGTTTTGTAGACGTCACTAAAAAGTTTTACGGTAGAGAATTTGAGCTCTATTTTTCAGGTTTTAGGCATATTAGGATGCCATTAGGTATCTATTGGGTCTAAAAATCACTTTCAGCTGTCTGCATAACTTCCTGCTCTGTACTGCATGTCTAAAAGTCGCTGCACATTTGGAAACCTACAGCAAGACCTGTCTTATCAGAAATACTTGATGAAAGAGATTTGACAAAGAACAATAACCTGATAGAAAAGTATTAATAGAGAAGAAAGTGGTTAAAAACCATAAATTTTTCAGTTCATCTTAGAATTATAGAAACAATTCAAAACAAAATACAATTCCTGTATTTTATCCAATGCAAAATTATGCCCTAAAGGATACTTAAAATTAGTTTGCCCACCCAGTTATAAAATGTCACTTCATAATGCTGCTTTCAGGGGTGCATGTGCCCTTGTTGTTTAACAGAACACATGATTAAAAACTATTTCCTGATATTCAGAATTAATTTTCCTTTTCATACTTTTAATTCAGAACTAACTATAACCTTTTGGCCTTCCAGCTAACCAGTAATTTATTCTCCTGTGTTTAGTCTGCATAGATCAAGAAATCTTGCCCACAGTCAGAAAGTCTGAGGCACAAACTGATTTGTAGAAGCTGGGAATTCTCAGCTTTTCTTCATGTGAAGATGGATCCAAATATTGTCAATGAAATTTTCATTTGTTATGATTTCATACCTGCCTGGAATGTTATATTTATTTCAGTATTATGTCTAAGGAAAAAAGTAGAATAACCAGGCAGAAAATGCCAACTGAATTCTGGGAGTTGGTGGTCCTCCTCTGCCTGAGAATGTCACCTGGAGGTATATCTGAGGAAGCATGGAGACAATTTTTCTTAGGTGTAGTGATAGGTTATTTTTTAAAGGCTTTTTCTTCTTTTGTAACTACAGTAAAATCTGATTCTAAAAGCATGCCTGATTAAAGTTAGAATATTTTTGTCTAGTATCTGTATTCATCATCTGTTTCAGTAAGACAAATTGATCTATTTTGTTCTTCAATGAAACTGTGTTTAGATAGTTACATGAATTCCCCTCTCCTCCATTATACTCAGTTCATGAGGTAATGAAAAATTTGCTGAAATACAGAAGGTCTCAAAAATGATACTAACCTCTCATGATCTCATTAGATTGAAGAACAAGTGTCCAAGGAATAACAGCCCAAGTTGCTGATGAGACCATTGCCCATTTATGTAATACACATTTGTCTTTAAAAGGTGGTTTTGTCTATATAGGACTAATGCACTTCAAATCCTACTTATCTGAAGTGTGCATGAAATATTCTCTGATCACTCAAGAAAGGAACTATAGTTAATCATCTTTTATTAGTCACCTGCTTCAGAAAGGCACTAGGCTTCATGATGCAAACAATTTCAAGAAACAGAGAAATGCTTAAAAAAAACAAAGTTTTTTTTCATACTGTAAGTTTTCATACCTACTGTTGCAAAAAGAACATTGTTTTATTTATTTCCCCACAGGGAATATTTATAGATCATTAGGAGTTCACACTAGTTCCTCCCTCTGGTAAAACTGTATCTCTGATTTCCAAAAAAAGCTGAGCATATTAGATTTTTTTGTTTGTTTGTTGGTTGTTTTTAACTGTCACTCTAAATATGGTGTGGTGTTTCCATGAATAGGAACTCTTCATCTTTTATAACTCAGAAAATTGTCTAATGTTCCATTCTTTACTACTGATTCCAGTACTCAGAGATAGCAGCTTGCATAGAATGGATGCAGCAGAGGATGATGCCCTCATAGTAACACCATCAAAGGACTGTTGAGCTCTCCCCAGTGGACAGGTGCTGCTTGCTAGGAAAAGGTGTTAGGTACTGGTAACAGCACAGAGTACACTTGAACTGAGCAGGGAGCCCAGCAGTGAGTTCAGCTGGGCATGCCAGCCTAAGGCGAGGTGTGGGAGGCAGATGTGAGGAGCTGAAGCAGAGACAAACTCACTGAAGGGGAGGAGGAGGAGGAAAATGCAATGTGGATGTGGATAAGAAGGGAACAGTAGGAGTCATGGAAGATATATCTGAACATGGAGGCAAAAGCAGAGGTCTGGAAGTAAGAAATGAGGGTACAAATCTGAGGAAGAGAATGAGAGAGTTGGCTTGGGAGTGGGAGGGAGGAAGTAGCAGCAAGTCTCCCAGGGCTGGAGAGCCCAGGAGGCAGGCCAGAGGAGGAGGCAGCAAATCAAGCAGGAGGAGGATGCCAGGGAAGAAACCCAGGCAACAGAAAGTTTGTAAAACACTAACCTTGATGATGCTAGGTATGAATTGTACAGATACACCCCAAAAGGGTAGATTTGTCAAAGTCTAAAGAAAAACAAATAATCTTTAATTTTTGAAAGCTGAATTTTGAATGACTTTATTTATATCAAATGCTTTAATTTCTATTTGTGCTGTTTTGAAAAACCTGGCAAAATGATTTACTCATCTGTTCCTCTGACTTAATACTGTTTTGAGGTGAATGAATACTTTAATGAACTCATTTCTCTTTTAAATCATTAAATATATTCATGCTTGATAATATGCATCAGTTCTTTCTGTGGGGGGAAATTATTACTAGAAATAATGCGGTGCATTAGAATTGCATTAGAATGTAGATTTAGGCCATATTTAATTTCATCCTGAGCTCTGTGTTGTGCAAGAAGTGTACAAAATAGATGTAGTCAAAAGTAAAATTTGACAGAATAAGCTTGTGCCTGCAGGGGTCAGCAAAGAAATTACACAAATTCTGCCCCTCTCAATATGGTCTGATTTCATTTGCTCTGTAGAGCACGGTATAATCTGATAGAACCAGCACACACATTTTTAATTAATCAGTCAGCTCAGCATTAATAATGCAGTGCAAATTATAATAAGATGATCTGAAGATGTACCTTTGAAAGTCAATGGTAGAGCTCTCTTTCATGTTCAAGCTGCAAAATCTAAATCTTATTGGAAAAGGATTGGAAATCCCTGAAACCTATGTTATACTCAGAGTCAAACTCAAAGCATGACCTTTTCTGTTTTAATGAGTCAGCAGGCCAGTGAAGAGAGGATACAGAAAAAAGGTGTCTAGCAGTGTTGGGTTGTCTGAGCTTCATGTGAGATACCCTGCATCATGAGGATTTAAAGATAGACCTCTAGCTCTGGGAGATGATAAGTAACATGAGTCATGATGGAAGATTTTTTCTTCCCTAAAAGAGAAAAATCTGAGGATCTTTGGTTTCATTTCAAATGCTTTCTCACTACTAAATGGGTTCTACCTTTAACTCCAGAGTTTCTGCAAAAGAAAAATCTATGTCACTAAAACTCTCTGTCAGGAAATCATTTTTTTCTGACCAACTTTAGCTTTTGTCTGTTTGAGCCAACACTAAGTAACGGGAACTGAAATCTGGCAAACAGGGACACAATTTTGTGGTTCCCAGTGGGCTGAAACAGGCCAGCTCAGCTAATGGCTGGCTGAAATTAAACATTTCATTTCAGATCAGAGAAGTAGATGTAATATTTTATGTTTTAGTTTATGCATAGAATGGATACAGCAATAAGAGCTGTTTTCATTAAAAACATGTCAAATTCCAGGCTGATGTGAGAGATTTTCTTTTTTGGTCACCTCTGTATTAAATGTGAAACAGTAAATCAGAAGTAAATTATTTCTAATAATCCCAAATGCAGGTGGCAATGGTATTTTATAGAAAAACATACACATTGTGGACATTTTTGAAATAAAGATAATATCTATATTGAGGAATAAGAAAATTACAGTGGGCACCATTATCCTTATCTTTCCTGAAATGCAGTTCTCAATACGAACCACAGCTATTGCTGTGGTCCCAGCCTGTGAAAGGGGGGGCCTTTGCCCCACGTTCAACAGAGAATGGGCCTACTTATGCATCCTTCTTCAGCCTTTTCCCTTTTTTCAATAGCTTGGAAGTTCCTAGCTTCCTTTCAGCATTATGGTTGCCTAGTGAATTGTTCCCTAACCAGTATTTTTGCAGTTTATTCTTCCTGCCCAAAGTGTTGAACTTTACAGCTGTCTTTATCAAATCGCAACTTATTTTTTTTCTGGAGTATTTTCTTAGTTTGTCAAAATCATTTTGAATTGTAAACCTGTCCTCCAACATGCTTGCGGCCCTTCTCTGCTTAAAGTCACTTGTGATTTTAATAAGTGTCTTTTCTATGCCATCACGCAGTTTGGTAATGTTTTTTATAATCAAGGTGGATGTCAAAGTAATTTATTGCAGTCATTTAAAAAAACCCAACAAACCAAACCCCAAAAAACAGACACGGCAAATTATTATTAGTTTGTCAGTAACACACTCAGGTGATCAGCAACACCTATTTTAAACAGAAATATTTTTTCATTCAGGACCCTCTATTCTCTCTAAGACTTTCAATTGCCATGTAGCCTAGAGCAATGGGGAATAGAGAGGTTAATTTGCTGTGTTGAGCAGTGTGTGCCACAGTTTTGGTTGTTGCACAGGAATATTCAATAATGAATAGAATTTGTGACATTAATAGCAACTAAACTGTCTAAAAGAAAATGCAATTTGCTTGCCTTCAGTTCCAGGAATACGGAGATATTTGTTTACCTGAGCCACACAATTTCTGGTCCCTAAGAATGAATCTAATAATTTAAAGCCTCTGAGCCTGGACTCCAATATACTAAACTTTACCAAAAGCTCTGTGCCCAGTGTGACTTACATTCAGCGTGTTTAGCCAACAGGAATTAGAAGGACTTAATGGATCCAAAATGAATATACAATCAATGCCAGAGGACATGTCTTCTTCTAGGAGGGACTCATCGACTAAAGAGGGAGCCAGAATAGCTGATGTAAAAAAGTGGGTGGTCAGAGCTAGCTGAAGTAAATCTCACCACAGCATGTCTCTTTGCGTATTCTCCTGTCATAATGTATTTCTAAATTCATGGGTACTTAGATCTACCACTAGATAGCACACAGCAGTGATTGTCAAGCCTCAGCTCTTTTGCTACTAATGAAGAAGTAGATTGAGAGTATGGCAAATAAATTCAATTAATTATGTGGGAGGCAGTGAAATATGCCTAAACGCATTGGGATCTTGTTCCTGCTGATGCATCTGTCATTAACGTCTTCTGAGCTGTTCAGTTTCCTAGTGGACACACTCCTATGAGAGAGCTCTGTTCCAAACTACCTAGATAGTATATGTAGATAGTATATACTTGTGTAAATCCAATTTAGAAAACATTGGCAATTATTATGAAACCTTGGTTTATATTTAGATTGTTGTTATCAGTCGCTCAACTTACAATGCCTTTGGACAAGGACTGGATTTGTTTTATGGGAATTCTTGGACTATAAGGATTGTAATGAGAGTTGCTTGCCTTTGTTTTTTTACTACAGGTAGGCAATAGCTATGAAAGGACAATTTTTAGTGGAAAAATAGTAAAAGGAGGTTCCACATACTCAAAGCAAGTCCCTAAAACAAAACCAAACAAAAAACTACAAGTGAAAAAATTGTATTAATTTTAATAACTTACCATTAAATATCATGCATTGGAATTAAAATCTCTCACAAAGGTAAAAATAGCTGTCAGTAGTGACCTTAGATAAAAAGTCTGTGTAGTAGTTGCACCTAATCTCATAATTTTCTGTGACATCTGAAGGATTTGTCACACTGTACCTGACTTGTGGGAGCAGTAATGTCTCAAAGTTAACAGGTAACTGTTCTCCTACATGCATAACTGCACTGAGGAGGCCAGCAAACACATAATCCCAGTATAAACTCCAGATTTCTGTGAGCAGAATAATGTTTCCATGTTCCTTTCTACAATGACACCTGTGTTCTAGGAGCTATCTAAAGCCAGGTGACCTGATGAAAATCAATGTCATTCTGCTTACTTCAGTGAACTACCAATAGGTCACACCAGAAACACTAGATCTTAGTGCTTGGACTTTACTTAATTCTGTCACCATCTCTGAAATTGCAATAGTACATTCAAGTAACTGCCCTTAGTAAGGTGCAGTTTTTAGGCCCCAGCCCACTAGACCTCTTTGATTTCAAATTTTTCCCTGTGTGAGACTCTTCCATTTCTCATGGTTCCTCCTGCATGCTTTTGACATTGACTTCTGATCTGGTACAGGCTCTCCAGATGACTTTTTGTCCCACAGACTGTATACTTCTTTGGGTGCTAACAGTTTGTTTCTTACTGGCCATCTAGTAATTGAAATAATGCAGATGTCAGAAAAACAAAAAAAAAAAAGGAAAAAAAGAATAGACCATTCTTTGCATTGATTTCAAGAGAAATAGGAAGATGGATGAAACACTGTAAGCAGACTTGCATACAATTTTTTGAGCCTTGGTGGAATCCTCCTGTCCTGGGTGGGACTATTCTGGATTAGGGTCTTCCATCCATGCCTATAGCCATGGCTGCTCATCACTGTTTTCTTCTGGGGTCTTTTTTCTGAGATTGTATCAGTCTTTCACCCTGTCTCTCTTTTAAAAGATTGGCTTCTACAGATGTTATTTGTCCTTTTTCCTCTATGTGTTATTTCAGACAATCTGACATCTTTAAATTTCATCCATCTTGTCATCCTAATATGTTTTCAATCAGATGGGGACTTAAAGGTTTTTTTAATCTGTTTTTCCTGCACTGGTAAAAATCCAACTTGACTCGGTTGGCAGTGGTTTTTACTTGTGAACACTGATGTATTCAAAACACAGCCAACAATTCTTAAATTTTACAGAGACTTTTTTGCAAACAGCTGCTTGCTGCAAAGATACAAGAAGCAGATGGAGCCACTGTAAACGTCAGAGAGACTGGCAAAGAAATAATTTAATAATCTACTTCTGCAAAACTGCTTTCAGGTAGATTTTTCCTGAAAGAATTTTCTTAGCTGATTAAGGTTACTTCTTGGTTGCAAAAGCATTGTAGTAAGGTCCAGGTGGCAGAAAGCTTCTAAACAGTTTTCTGGTTTCTAAAAGCTATTGTAATTATTTATAATGTGCCAAATTATGATATGATTTAATATTTAATATTTAATATTTGATATTTAATATTTAAATATT
>NW_010526595.1:0-1228 GCF_000687285.1 Phaethon lepturus
GGGGACGGGCAGGGGTCCTGCTTGGTGCACCGAAGGAAGGGGCAGAAACTTGTTTACTTGAGGTCTGAGCTGTTGGGGCAGGGAGAGCGGTTTGTTCGAGAACGGCTTTAAGAACCGACATAACGTTTTGTGTCTTGGTCGCCAAGTTTTTTTAAAAGTAAAGCTCTGGGTTTGAAAGGGATGGATGGCTTTGGGCAATTCGGCTTGGTACTCCGGGAAGTCTGTATGGGCTAGTAAAGCCGGCAGGTACGTATGCCGTGCTCTGGTACGTCTGCATCGGTTGGGTTTGCTGGGGTTTTTGCTGACTTGCTTGGACTCGCGTCCCTACTATTGCTGAACTTTAATGAAGGAGTCGTGACGCGATGGCATTGGCAGGACCCGTGCTCTCCTGCCCGTTCAGGTAAGAGGGGTGTGGGATAGCAGCATCGCCTAGCAGCTCAGCCACGGCACGGCGAAGCGTGGACAGATGTCTGGAGAGTAGGATGGAGCTGCATGAGGGGCTCAGCCGCGTTGTGTATCGCGCTCTCCCATCACTGTCTTATTCCGAAATCCCCTTTGGAGGAGGTGGAGCAGAACTTACTCACCGCGTTCTTGTTCCCTCGAATGCACGACCTATATTGATGGGGAATTTACTAAAGTACTTAACATTTGCTGGAGTTGGCAAGCTTGCAATTTCTCCCTAAATAAAGAGATTAAAGCAAGTCTGAGCCAAGTCATAAAAATAGTAACTACTATGAGAGAATCTGAGGCAGGTTTTTGGACTGTTTCAAATGTAAGGTTCCTGTTTGCATTGTAAATTTTATCACAGTTTTATTTGCTGCGAATTCTGCATATTTTTCTGGTAGGGATTACAGTCTTGGAATTTTAAACAAGTGTTTGTAGTATCCATGAGATGGCAATATGCATGTAATATTTCACTATTACGGTTACAAAATCCAAGACCTACTGTAGAAATATTTGGTACACTTTAAATCACTGCACGACACATCACCTTCTTTCTACTGAACAATTTCAGTAAAGATGTATTTGGCAGGCTGAGAATACTGTGATGTAACTTTTGGACTGTGTATTATCTTGTGATTCGTAATTGATTCTGCTTCAATAGGAATTTAGTCTTGCTTTTTAATTTATTTTTTTTCCCTTGGCAAAAAAGCAGCCCTGCATTCTCAACATTCCTGATTGATTTATTTACTGATAAAAACATTAGTGATCAAAATACGTAGGGAAA
>NW_010526595.1:1259-8658 GCF_000687285.1 Phaethon lepturus
GCTTGAAATTCAAATAATGTACTGCATAGGTTTTGAAACGCCCTTACTCTGGAAAGAAGTTTAATTCAGCCCCGCTCTTCAGCGAGGCAGGATAGATGCGAGGGGAGAAAAGATACTGTCGGTTATGTGGATTTGCCATGAAAAACCCTACCTTTAAAAGCTTTTGCCGTGGGCAGCGAGCAGGGTAACTGTCAAAGTTTTTGCTGGGTTAAAAGGAGAGAGTTCTTGGTGTTGGCTCTGTGGACAGCAAGACGAAGTCCTTTGCTATGAAATAAATGGTGCATATGCAGACATTGAGACTTTTGTTTACGTTTGAGTGATTTTTAATTTAAAGGAGGTAAAGATACCGCTGGGTTGTGATACAGGGTGATTGGGTAGTTCAGGCTAAGAGTTCTGAGGGGCTGCAGTGCGTTTCAGCCAGCTTCTGTGGGAAATTCCAGTGTCACATCACTCCAGGGGATCAGTCACTCTCACGGTAAACAGGCATTCTAAGGTAAAAAGATGAAAATCTTTGTTAATACGAGGAGGAATATGTCTTTAAAAGTTCTGGTAAGAATGCGGCCTTTTACTATGCTCTTGGTGTCTTCTGTCCTAGAATAAGGCTAGGAGAAACAGCCATTTGTAAATATAAAAACGAGAAATATTTTGGAGCGGCTCTGACTCAGGTGTCTCGTCCCGTTTTGCCGGAAAGCATTCCATCTGTCTGCATCTCTGCTCCAGGTTTTCTAAAGCCATTGCTTCCTCGTAAACTGAGGAGAACCTGAAAACAGCCTCTCCTTGTACGGCATAGAATTGCTTCTGTGCAGAAGTTGTGTTGGTTAAGCTTTGCTTCTCTTGAAGAGTTCTGCCACCACACTCTTATCTAGACAGACAGACAACTGTACGTGCTGCAGTAGAATCTCACAGCAAGTAGGATTGCTGGCCCTGGACAAACGATGAGGTTGTGGTTTCAAGATGACTTCACATAGCGTATCTCCAAACCTGCAGCTGGTTAGGGTTCGGGGAGGGGGGGAGAGGAAGGTCCTTCGAGCCTTTGGCTATTGTCCCACTCTGGAGTGACCTGGTATTCACCTGTGGCTTACCTTTTCTGCCCTACTCTCCAGGAAAGGTCACTGAGAAACACTTTTCCCTGGCTGTTTGTCCCTGCAGGTGATCCTTATGTGTTGATTCTCTGCCCAGGTCCTGTTTCACACAGAATTAGTCATTTGGAAGTTTTGGTTCAAAGCTCCCAGAAGGTAAAAGGAAGAGAGAGCTACAAACCCTTGCTCGCCTAGTAGGGAACATGACGCACAAAGGTTTGTCCTTCCAAAAAAGCGTTTCTGAGCAGAGTGCATCAGAGAGTTGCTTTTCTGGTAAAAAGATGGAATAACAGTGTGTTTATATTGCCTGGTTCCCAGCATCGTCTTTCTCTAAGGCATATCTACCTGTAATGTCTACCAAGTGCAGGGCTTTGAGTTGGGGTTATTTGGGAGGTGGAGAGAAGTGGGTGAGGGATGAATATACAAAGTAGGAGGAGGAAGGGAAGGCCACGGTTCTGTCCCTCAAGGGATGACATACAGGGAAAACCCCAGCTTGGAGAGAAGTGAAAGGCACAAGAGGGAACAAAGCAGAGGGTGGGTTTAGGCAAACTGTGAAAAGGGGCTACTGTAAAACCCCACTTTTTTTGTTAAATAAGAAAAAAAATGCTCATGAGTGAACCTCTAGTGAGATGGTGGGGGAAGATGAAGGAACGTGTATCTACATAGAGTTCTGGTATCAGATAGCACAGCTTTGCACGGTACACGTTACGCGTGCTCCCCCAAGCCCGCTGCACAACTGCTCAGTGTGGGTAAGGACCACTCACCCAGTCGTCACCTGCTGCTCCTTATCAGGAGGAAAAATCTCAATTATGAATTGATGGGAAACATGTGGAAGAGTAGCATGCAAACTCTTAAAAGGCCCTCGGAAAATGCAGCAGTGTGGTTAAAAGATGCTGGTGGTATTTGGGCTGTTGGATCAGGGTTTATGCTCTCCCACTGCAGTTTCTGCTGTCCGAAATATCCTTCAAATATGTAGTGTCTCGTAACGATAGCTCATCTACTCCTGGAGTGCTCTGTGGCAGCTCTTTGGAAGGGATTTTTTGTTGGGGGAGTGCTGTCCATGTGAACCGACTGCTGCCTGGTCTTTGCGTGGCAGATGGATTTTGAACAAGAAACTTAAAACTTACCATGTGGGTCAGTAATACACAATGATGATGCAAATTTCTGATGCTCTTTCTGCATTTTTAATGTAACATTGCTTATGTCTTGGTGTTTTAATCAATGAGTATTGGCCTGATTGTGTGGCCATTTCACCTGAACCTTGTCAGGGTTCATACTTGGTGACTTTGAAGCTTTTCCCAAGGCTGTTCTTTTTAGCAGTAGCAGTTTATAGAAATCTGTTCGCAACAAGCTCATTCTTTTGTCCATGGTCTCCAGAAGCTTTCATGCACTTACTGTGCTCTTTTTTTATGCCTTAAGTTATTGATGGCAAATTATACTAGTCTGTCTTTGTAATTCATCTTCCTTGCTGTGGCTGCTGTCTCACAGTTTATAATCTCACAAAGTATTGAAACTTGTATGAAAAAATAGCTCTCTGTAGGGAGAAGTCGGTTGTTTGGAGTCACGATCACAGGTGATTTGCTAAGTCCTTGAAATGTTTTTCGGAACATATACCGAACCATTTTAAGGCATTATCCTAGCTGCATGTACGATCTCCGGTTGGTCAGCAAGAGAACTGACTCTTTGCTCGGTCTTCTGCGTAGCTGGTACATGGGTGGTGACAGAGTATCTGCTGTTTCACCCGGAGATATTCCCCTCCTGTAAATGGCTCTGTATCTGTTTCATCGAGGTTTGCAGTGATGGAGAACTGGCTGTGTAGGGCTCGTTCACTTCTTTTAGTTGGACAAATATATTTTCTCTGTTGGTGATCAGAAAGAATAAGGACCTGTTACTTGGCCAAGGAGTTCAGTGAAAAGTTTAGACCTTTATACGGTATAAATTGTTACTGTAATTCTAATTTTCAGTGTCTTGTTGAAACCTATAGCAGGCAGGTAAGATCAAAAATTTCCTGGTAGGTAGTTGGTTAAAGAACCATAGTTTGAAACATACCGAACACAGAAATCTATTGGTGTGTATAACAATCACCTCTATATATTGTGTTTTATATAACCTATATATATAGGTTATAGCTATGTACACAGCGGACTTCAGGGGTAGAATTGAAGTAGCGGTCCCCAGCTCCAAGCGAGGCAGGCACTAATAATCTCAAACTGGAATCAAACTCTGAACTCCACGTGGTAAGCCTTCTGGAGAGGAAGCTCATGTGAACTTCAGGTGGCTACCGTGTCGTACAGCTTCGCCTCCCAGTCAGCTTGGACATGGGTGTAGGGAGCCTGTGTTGAAGTTCAAAATACAAGTGTAGGTACAGGTCTGTCTAAAAAAGCTGTTGGGTGTCCATTTAGATCATCTTTTATTAATCCAGTTGTTGTACCTATTGTACCATCAGCTCTCTTGCCTCTTAGGTTTAATGAACCAAACTGCTTTGAATTTTTATTTATATGCCTCTGTGTGTGTGTGTGTGTGTAAATACTTAGAACTTCTCTTAAAAGAAGTCCTGGGGTTTAGCTCTGCTGTTATAAAAACTCCACAGAGTTCAGATAATGATAGTCTAGTTTCTTCTGAAAATGTCATCTGTTGTTTAGGCTGTTGTCTTTAGTTCTTCTACATGTTGTAGATGAACTGAAGTAAATATGTTGTGGTGGACATAAAAATCTATTTTATGAGAGTTTCTGTTACAAATATCCATACCTTATGACAGTAAGAAAGCAGTAAACTGCCTGTAAAACAGCTTTCCTGATGAAGAACACTGAAGCTTTTGAACACTGAAACTTTTGTACATTTGCTGATTTCTAGTCATCTAATACGTAAAATAAACAATCCTTACCTACTTACCATAGGTTTATTTTGAATACAGGTAAAAACAGCTCCTGCAGTTCTGTTTGACATGTTGTATATTGCCAGCAGCTGAAGGTAATTTTTAAATTAAATCTTATACATGCAGAATGTAATGAAACATTGCAATGCATTGTTGTTTGTCTTGGTTAAGGGAGAAAAATCACTTGTTACTTTCATCAGTGTTTTGTCCCCTGTGGATCTTCTAATGTCTTTGGTGTTTCAGCGTGCTCATGACCTGAGTTTGGAACCTGAAGATGTTCACATCTTGGCTATGAGAGAAGCTGAACAGCTCTAGCTTATTGAAGTACTAGAACGACAAAACAAATTCTACCTAATTTAATTTGAATAGTTACCAGTGTCGCTTAAATTATGACTGAAAGCCAACCACTCAGAAGACAACGAAATAATTTGATAAAATGGAAGTAACAGTACAATCATATCCGTATTCTACTTCTAGAGATCCTTTGTACGAAGGCTAGCGACTCCTTTTTTTTTTTTTTTTTTTTCTTTTAATAAGGTGGTTGGTAATAGTACTGATTCAAAGTATCATCAGCAGGGTCATTTTGGTGATTTTTTAGGCCGAGAGGAGGCTGTCAGAACTTAAGTGCATTTCCACAGCAACTCTGAGAGGTCGCGAGTCTCGTGCGGTGAGATGTGGCACTCTCGTGTCCATCGAGGTCCCTGTGAGTGCATCGTCTGCTCTAAAAAATAGTAGGAGCTGGAGTCCAATGTGCAGCAGATATTAACTGGGACAGTTTCTGATTCAGAGCTACTACTGAGGCAGACTTTTGTACTGTAAAAGCTTATTAAATGCATGGTAAGCTTCAAACACATCAGTATTCTGCTGAATGTAATTAGACTAGTACCATGGTTAAATTAGTACACTTGTTTATTTTTTTCAGATCAAGGCCTTAAAGAGTAAGTCTGAGGGAGACCTTTTGCCTTGAATATTTTGTGATGCAAATATCCGTAGCACACCCTTAGCTCAGAATACGTAACATTAGTTTTAACACGTTGCTCAAATACGCTAACTGGAAAACAGCAAGTTAGCTTCTGTATTTTCAAAACCACACATATTTTTGGAGTCATTAAACTTACTGAACCTTCTCAAGGTACAGGTTGCAATTCTAAGTGTGTCACCTTGCTCGTAGGAACGTATGGATTTTCTGACTTTCCTTCCGATCGGCAGGGATTCGCCTTTCAAAGAACTAGTTAATTGTGAGGAGCCCATCTAGAGGACATTTAGTTTAGCATGTTGGGTTTTGGGTAGGACTTGACTAAGTAGCTGCAAGGTCTTGGATGCCTCTAACTGCTGACAGTATTTCCTTTTTTGAATGGCACTTAGGCACGCCAACAGGAACAATTAATCTCTGCAAAAATCAAAGCTATTGAGTAGATGCATCTTGAGATGTAGGGATGGACTAAGATAACGCCACAAAATCAATCCAGAGTATTTTCTATTATTTAATATCTTGATACAGTTAATAATGATGGTGGCCTTATTTATAGCATAGGTTCTTTAACACTGCCTGGTGGTGGTGGAGAGTTGATTTTTTTTGTGTGCTTGCTTGTGATTCAAATGTAAACACGGGAGGGGGAGTGAGCCTTCCTAATTTAGCTGTATCTGGCCAATCCCTTATAAACAAATACTAGTCAGACCCTTCTATTTTTCCACGCGTTTTCAGAGCGAGAACAAATGCTTTTCCTCCAGCATTCTAGAGAGACTGTTACATGATGAGCTCTGACTTAATGTCGCTTGAAAAACCCCAAAGTAAACAAAACAACATTTACTCATAAGGAGGCACAATATTTGTCATGTTTAACCTCGTGTTTTCAGTAGAGGTAAGAAACTGCCTGAAGGCAGCAAAATTCCAGGAAACTGGAATTCTAAACTCATAGTGTAATCAATTTATTGTGTTAAAATATATTTATGATTCCTTTCCTCTGAGGACTAGCCACGGCCGGGCTACAGATTAGGCAGAGGGTTTTGTTTTTCCCTTGGCAGAGGATTTTTGTTCTGAGCTATCTGGGTTGTGTGCGAACATGAATTTCTGTGGAATGCTGTTTTTTGTAAATCAGTTCACATAGTAAATTTCCAAATACTCTCAATATGGAATTTTCCATGGTGGCAGTTATACAGATAGTGTTGTAAGAAAGGAAATGCAATTTCTTCCCCCACTGCTCTCAGAGCAAATCCTCAAATAAGGCCTGGAGAGTAATCTCCAGATCGCCCGCCTGGCATTGCTCTCCTAATTGCATACGATAAATAACAGGGCTTTGACTTAAAATTCTTGAAACGTCTTGGAAAATGTTTAGATCTGGTTTGAGGAACCCGAGAGATTTTTTTTTTTTTTAGTATCTCGTTGACATTCTTGGTTTTACAAATGATTTAGGACCCATCGTGCTTTTTGTCTGACCATGCTGGTTTCCATTTCTTTAAAAGGACTTTTTCCATGTAAAAATGGTATTTTTAGAGAGAATGCTTTCCCCAAGTATCAAGTGATCAGGCTACTTCCTCTGGGACCTAGCTCGACGCAAGTATTCTTGTTGCTAGCTTTCTCAGAGCTAGTGTATAGCCCTGTTACTTTTATTGACCAAATCTTGGTCGGGTCGTTTTCTTTGTAATACTTTGTAGTGCAAAATGTCTGATAGAATTTGCCTCTTCACCTTCTAGAAATAAGTTTCTGGACTAGGAAAGCTGCTTCCTTTCCAGCTTACTGATAACATACTTCCACAGCAAGTATAAATCAATGTGTCTGAGACCTGTGAGACTGAAATCTTTAAAAAAAAAAAAAAAAAAAAAAAAAAAGTGAAAGTCTTTTCTGTGTGTAGGTGTCCATAAAGGTACTGGATTTATGGTTTTTTTTCAATAAATACACTTGCAACTTGATTTACATGTAAATTACAATGTAATTCTTCTTTCAGAGTATCTGCTTAAATAGCTGCAGTCTGTAAGTGTTTAATTTCTGCTGAAAGTGTTTTTCACAGGAGACCACAATGCCCATTTGAGAGCAGCGTATCAGCTACTGCTTCGTAACACGCATTTTGGTACAATGTCTGGAGTTAAAACTTGGGCACGCGTTGCGTCTGTACAGGACGCGTGCAGGGGTCTGGCCGAGCAGTCCGTGAATCGCCCTCAGCCTAAAGCTGTATGGCAGCAGGCTTTTATTTTATTCTGTTTTTTTTTAAACTAGTCATTACTGAAACATATTACTTAGGGGAGTTTGCTTCAAGATGTTTAATTGTGGAAGATGTTTGGTCTTGCTCTGTTGGGAAGAGTTGGCTTTCTCGAGGGGGTCCCCTTAGAGCCTTGCTGATCTTCAGACCGGCCCGGCCGGGCGCAGCGCGTGGCTCTGGGACTGGTCCCAGTTCGCAGGTTTGCCGTCCGCCCTTTCTGGCAGCGCTGCCCTTCCGTGCTCGCAAGG